>NW_027419108.1:0-98994 GCF_009905375.1 Apium graveolens
TAGGCATATACTATCGAGGTGGGAATGATTGAATAAGACACCCTTATCAGGGATATATGACTTGATTTATCCATGGAAGGATGCAGGTACCTTTTAAAGGTGGAATTAAGAATAGAACATCGGTAAATCCTAGGGGAATGCATAAAGGTTGGCATTTCACCCTTAATAGGGACAGTTTGAGTTTTGACAGGATGAATTGGAAAGGATTAAGGTAATAACAACCTTTAAGAATCAGTGGAGAAATTTTTCAGAAGTATATAGACAATGGTTCTAGAAATAGTAAATGGTATTTCGATATGCCCTGTATCTAGGGAATACAGGAGGAACTATTGAAAGATAACCTTAGAGGTTTTGCATGGAGATAGGTAATATTCAAATTTCTCAAGAATAAAAATGTTGATAAAAGGAATATGACGTAATTATAATGATGCCAAGTGGGGCACGTGTTAAACCACGAGAAAGTATGGATCGAACCAGTAAAGGTCGAAATTGTTGAGGGTAATTAGGACCTAAGACAAAAGATGTTCTAAGTACGATCGAGAGTCAGTCGCGACAGTGATTAACCTCTAAAGACTGAGGCAATAACTTATGGAAAAATGGTGATTTTTTTTTCACTCATTAGATTTTAATGAAAACATCTTCACATCAGCTGTGATGGAAATGAGGTAGAAAATTTAGTTGAAGGTGGTTAAAAGACATTGATTATAAGGAACTATTACTATCAGGAAAGGCCAAAGAGGTGGCCGACACTTTAACGGTAAAAGGATAATTGTAGGCGCTTGTGCCAAAGAATACAGTGATGATGGTTAAAGCTGTGAAGGTTGTATTATGGGTTGGAAGATTGACATTCCTTCTGATGACTGTGCAATACCCAACCGTAAAAGTAGTTGGTAATGGTTTAATTCGTGTAATCGCCATGAACGGGCTATCTATCTTAGAAGGTCCTATCTTGAGATAAGCCAGGACCATTTTAAAAAGGACTAAACAAACCTTTGAGTTAAGTCTTCTATTGAAGGCATATGATTAAGAATGGTATTAACCTGCTATCGTTGCTTTGAGCGAAACTCTTCTGCAATTTTATCTGCTTCATGTCATGTATGTATGTCAGAATCAGGAGTGTACTCCATGAATCATGAATGGTGATTATGTTACCTCCTTAGAAGGATTTGATACGACATGTATGGACTCCGTATGGTTAGATATTAAGACTTCATGGAAAATGAATGACTACAGTAGGTCAGTGGTGGACCATAGTAAGGCAGCAATGATTCTGCGAGTATTGAGCTGATTACAACCGTGAGAGTTATATTGGAATGGGTGTTGAGATTGAGTACCACTAATCGGGCCGTGGTAGTGTATAAGTTATCATTGATAGACTAATTAAGTAGAGTATCTACCTAGTGAATAATTATTCTTTCTTATCAATAGAGAGTCGTATTATTATACGAGGAAGGTTGCGGTGCAAGCATAGAATTCTAGTAACGATGATGTATAGAATGAGATCCCAGATTCGATTTTCGATGTCGAGGGAGTTTCAAAGGTGATTGTGTATAAGCTCGAGGAAGAGTGTGGGTCCATAGAATGATGGACGGGATAGCGAAAATATTTAGGCATGGGAAATACGATGCTATAATGCTTAATGTTGATTTATATACGTATATGATTTGTTCTCCTATGACAAACCTCTATAGTTCAGAGGTAGGTTCCAAGCCAGATATTTTGTGGCAGTATATTTTTTTTCATATATACAATTCTCTTCAATTCGTTCTTTTCTCTTCTTTTCATTTCATGTAAGCTGAGAAGAACAACCCTTCCAGAAAGGGGAGGTATTGTCGAATGACTATCTATCTGTGTGATAGAAGCCTAGTAGGATACCATCTATTGTTTAATTGTTTGTCAAGTACTAAAGGTTGGCCACCTTCTGTACTAACTATGCGATATAACAAGTGTTCATGATCATAGTGATCTCTCAACAAATTCCTTTACTTCTATATGAAGGATTAAGCTTTCGAAAATAGAAACAGCTGAAAAAGGAGTAATAAAGTTTTGGTGGTATTCAGAATGGAAACACATTCGTGATACTAAGGTTGACGTGGTTATTAAAAGGTTATAGAATGCTAACGAGCCAAAGGTATAACCAGTATAATATTAGGAACGGAAGGTAATAGCGATTACAAACTGGAAAAGAATGGGTATTGAGAAGCAAAAGCTCTAATGCTAAAAGCTATAATGAGAGTCTGTGCAATAGAATTGAAAGAATTTGGAATGATCACTTAACGCGGATTAAGTTATCTTACGACAATAGATCATATGTCATTATCGAGATGTCGCCTTATGAGATCCTTGAGGGAAGACAATGTCGATCTCCCTTATGTTAGGATGAAGATGTAGAGCGCAAGATGCTCGGACCCGCAGTAGTCCAAAGGACCAAGGATATGATAAATCTAATCAGAGGATGGCTGGTAGTAGCCCAAGATGGGAACATGAAGTATGTTGATTTAACACGAAAGGACAAGGAATGGGAAATAGGGGACCTAGTAATGTTATAGGTATTCCTTGGGAAAAGGGTTGATGAGATTCGGAAAGAAAGGAAAGCTAAGTCCACGAATTGTTGGACCCTTGGATATATTAAGACGTATTGGGAGGATAGCATATGAGCTAGCCCTAACCCCGAACATGTAGCAGGTCGTAACATGTTCCACGTATCAATGTTAAGGAAGTGTAATTCAGATGCTAGATAAATAGGGGCATATGAGCGCATAGACATGCAACCCGACGTAACCTATATGAAGTGACCAGGAAGGGTTATAGAGTGAAAAGGAACAAGTGCTTAGGAGAAAGATTATCAAACTAGGCAGAGTTTGGTGGTAGGACCACAATGTGGGAAAATTTACTTGAGAGTTAGAAAGTGCAATGCTAAGAGGGTATCCCTATTCATTTTCTATCTGATTCCGGGACGGAATCCTTTAAAGGAGGGGAGACTGTAATAACCCCAATTTTTGGAAATTTTTGAAACCCTTATGAATAGTGTTTTTGCTGAATGAGAAAACTTTTCATGCCACACTATGTAGGGGTTCTGATATGGATATTCTGAGATTTTATTAGTACTCTATATGGTATATAAGTGTATGTAAAGATCGTCAGAATCCAATTCCGAACACTTTGATTTTTCCCGGAAATCCACTAGATACGAAAAGAATTGAATATAAGGTAACAGGATACGAAGGATTTAAATTAAAGGATTATAAGAGAGGATCATAAAAAGGAATATAATGTATTGAGAAAGGTTAAGGGAACCCAAGTAATAAGATCCCGGGTATGATCCCTCAAACGATAAACGAAAATGAAAGTTAAGCGAACCGTATAACAGATCAGCGGTCATTAGGCAAACAATTAGGAAGTTAATCAAAGGGATTAGAGAGAGTGATGTCACCCAACCAATGAGAAGGGGACAAGGAGGGAAAGATGACATCACAGCATGACATAGGCATGACATAAGGAGGAAGGAGATGTGGATGGTTGTTAACCATACAAAATCAAGGTTAATTAAGTAATTAACCTAAAACAACACAAAAATCAACCAACCAAAAGCAAAACAAGGCAAAACACAAAAATCTCTCTTTCTTATTCATCTTGCTCTCGGCTTTTTGAAGAAATGCAAGGATGAGAATTTCAAAACCCTAGCTACACGCCTTCAAAAATTAAGAGGTTTGTTTCTTTAGCTTCCATAATTCATAACTAAGATAGCCATAAGTTTAAGCTCAAGATTCCATGTTTTAACATAGCTAATTAATTCATCAAACTTCCTAAGTTTAAGGCTTCCTAAGTGATTCTCCACTCTCCAAGGAAGGTAATACTTCTCAAACCCTTAGTATTTAAGTTTTGTTGGTTTAGATTTCATAAGGTTAGATGAGGGTTTAGTGTAATGAGTGTGTACTCATGATAGAGCTTTGTTTAGTAAGTGGTTTTGTTGATTTTGGAGTTAGGAGTGATGCTTGTTAGATTTGAAGTTCTTGGTCACATTTTTTTGACTTGGTTAGATGAATAAATTGGTATATGAGTTGATTGGGGGCTGTTGTAATGTAGTTGTAGATGGAGGTTTGATTGGGTTGTGAATTGGGAGTTGAATGGTGGTTGTTTGAATTGGTTTAAATTGGGAAATCGCGGTAAACATAGCCGTCGGTAACGTCCGATTTTCTTTAGACTGTTTTTGTGCATAACATTAGGACCCGAGAACCCCCCTGCTAGATTATGACCATTGCCATGTTTAGATAGCTCATGTTACGAGCTTCGTTTTGATATGTAGTTCGTTCGATTCCGATGCACGGTTTAGGAGAAACGACCGTTTCAAGTAACGGCGTTTCGCGAACGAAACTTTTCCCCTTGCCCTTACTTTGAAACCTTGGTTAAGGACCTTAAATGACTAATTGGGGTAAGAAACATTTATGGTAAGTGTGGTTAGGCAGTTGGTAAGACAACTCGCGAAGGAATCGCCTTAAAACTCGTAATGGTTAATTTATTAAAAATGGTGGAGCCGAGGGTACTCGAGTGACTTAAGAAAATCAGTAAGCGCAAAACAAGCGTTTAGAGTCTACGTTAGTTAAAGTATAGATTTACAAGTGACTTTGGTTTAATTCCAACTTTCTTGTTGTTTATAGGTTACCAGACTCGTCCCGAGCCATTTCGTAACCCCAGTCGCTCAGGCAAGTTTTCTACCCGATATACTGTTGTTGTGATGTAAATATATGTATATGCATTATCTTGTGATAGTGCATGATTGTTATTAGCAAATTTTGCGATATATTGGAGCATGCTGATATGGTATATATGCATGTCTGTTTCGTAATCTGGTTATCTATCTGTTGATTCCAATGCTTATAGTTGCATAATACCTATGCTAGAAATAAGCAAGTAGTTGCGTATACCCTTAGTATTTGGGATAAAAGGTGAACATATTTTCTAAACCGGGAGTCGATGTTCCCGAGTAATTATTATATATATATATATATGGATATAGTTTTTAAAACTATTGATTGAATAAGGTTTATTCGATACCTTTATTTTACTTAATTGAATATTAATTTGAGTATTCATTCGAGGGCTTATGACTCAGTTAGTTTATTATTTGAATATTATTTGAATATTCATTTGAGGGCTTATGACTCAGTTATATTATTATTGAATATTACTTGGATATTCATTTGAGGATGTATGACTCCTTTATTTTATGAATATTATTTATAGTATTCATTCGAGGTATTATGACTCCGCTTATTACTTAATAATATTCTTTATTGTATTAAAGAATAAGGTGTCGATAATCAAACTTATTTTTGATTATTCAAATAAAGATATTACTTTCGTATAAGTATATCTTTGATTATTTGCTATTCATTCAAGTATAAGTTTTCCAACTTCTACCTCAATTATTCTTATGGGAATATTATTTAAATAATAATATTCAGATATTTCTTTCATATCGGGACTGATTTATTTTAATAAATCAGTATTACTCCAAACATTCTTAAAAATGTTTTCGAGTCTTCAAAATGATTTTAAAAGTTAGAGCGGATTCCAAAACTCATTTTTATATTTAAGATCTTCCTTTCAAAGGGGATTTAAATATTCGCTCAAAACCTGGGGAATCCGGCTCAGTGGTGTATTTTATATTCGCAACAAGGTTGCAGTTTTGGTAGATGAAATTGATTACTTACCCAACGTTCGGGAAGTAAGTCCATCTATTGAGTCGGCATAAGCAACATGGGCTCAGTGGGCGTCCATGATAGTGTAAGTGGCTCAGTGGGAGTCCATCAAATGCATAAGTGCTGAGTGGCAGTCCAGCATAAGGTCCTATTGCGACCAGGGTGATGACCAGTGGGGAAATTCGTCCATCTACTAGTAGAAAAGGTTACTTATTGGTATCTTTGCCTGATCAGCAGATATCAGGTTTATGCCGAAATTCTTTCCTTTCCAAATTTATTGGATATTGCAATTCTGTTCATACTTTACATGACAGAGGTTTTCAGGAAACGTATGTATATATATCGGGACTTAATGAAGTATATCATAACTTCATTTGCTTCAAAATATTTCAAAGATTGAATCTATTCAAGTCTTATCTTGTAGTCTCATCAGTGTGATGAACTTTTGAAATTAATTATAACTTAAACGGTGGTAGTTCAAGTAGTATTTGGAAAAAGATATAAGTATATTGGAGTATCTTGTAACTTCATCTTTTAAACTTATATTTAGTAAATGATTATCTTATGTATGACAAAGATTTTCAGAAAAACGTTGAGACAAGGTTAGATATATTAGATCACCTTGCAACGATATTTTTTATACAGTTATAAACTGGAACTTTGTGTATATTATGCATGGAAGAGGACTTCCAAGATTTTGAAAAGTATATATGTATATATACTAAATATTTTGCGACTTCATCGCATTAAATATCAAACTTGGTTCATTTCTTTTGACCAAGACTTTCATGAGTACTATGAGAAGGCTCATATATTGTTAATCATTATACATATTATTTTGGTGGGCTTGCTGCTCACCCTTGCTTTCTTCTTTCATCACACAACATCAGATAGACAAGATGAACATGACCAAGCTCCCAATTCGCGAGCGGATAGGAAACATTCCGCAGTTTCCTATAGGCGTTGATGTCGCTGTAGCTGAGGTAGGAACTACCAATAGGCTAGGCTTTCAACTTTTGATGTACCAGATTTATGTATATTTACTGAATTGTAATAATGGAAAAGAAATGTAAATTTATTTAGAAAACCTTTTAAGGTGTATTGCAGATAATTGTGGAATAAAATGACTTGTGGATATTTTGGATGTTCATCTCTGAGACTATAACGTGTGGTGTGTGTGTTATTGGTGGGGTCACAGTACAGAGTAGCTGAGTAATTATTAAGATTGGGTGTTATTAAGGGAAATGGAACTCGTGACAACCCGGATCCCCGACCCCAGATTTGGGGGCGTTACAGGGAGTGATGGAATGGTACGACCAATCCTTAGCATGTTTGGTGGATCCAACCACCGTGTCACCTCTCCTAAAGCCCCAGTTAGGCCTAAAGGAGTGTGCCTTAAGTGGAGGATCCACGTCATCCCCCAGCTCCACAACAGGGACGTGGGGCTTAAGGAAAATGGGAGCATCAGGCTTGCCCCTGGGGTCCCTGTTTAGCTTGGCCCTCTTCTGGCGGCCATATTCCCCCTCCTTGGGACTGTTGACGTTATAATAGCCTCATAAGCTGAAAGAAAAAGTAGAAGAATATTAATTTTAGAAGATAATAAAGTTGCAATTAAAGGGAAGGAAAGATAGTTTATGCAGGTATAAATTTACCCTTATCCACTGGCCTGAGAGAGACCAACTTTCTTCAAGGAAAACTCATCTAAAAGGGTCCGGGTGTCTGTTTTCTCATCATCTGAAATTAAGGCTTGATAGGCCACCTCCTCCTCATCAGTTAACCTGATGCTACCAGGACTACCAATCTGATACTTTTGCAAAAGGGCCTACGGAAGAGTGTGCCCAATCACCCCCCGGCCCAGGTCAGCCTAACAAACTCATCCCTCCATTTAGGGTTGTTCTCGACTATGGAGTTGCTATCGAAAATATGGGGAATTTCGGGTCGTTGACGAATTAAAACCCAGCCCAGTTGACTCATGGAACTATTATAAAATTGAAAAACTTTCTTAAAGACAGCTACAGAAAGAGGAAAATTGTTTCTAAGACAAAGAACCATAAAACAGAGGAATATTCCTCCATGCATTAGGGGGAAGTTGACAAGGGTTAATTTTTACGTCTACAAGCAGACGAGGAATAATTCATGAAATGGAAACCTAAGACCCGCGTTCAGGGCTCCTCGATAAATAAACAAGGTATCCCCCTCCCAGTTACATGTCCTATCCCTGGGGCAGCTGGGGTGATCCTAAGATAGGGTGGAGTTATACAAGGAATTCATGGACTCAATTCTACCCTCTAACTCATGAAAAGTGTTACCATGGTTATACGAATCTAATTCAGATAGAGAGGGATATTCATCACCTCTAGAGTTTATCATATCGATTAAGGAAGTATACGGAGATTGAATTTGAATGTTTGTACCTCTCTTGGAAGCGTTCATCTTCCCCCAAACGAGCCAAGTCACGATCCACCATTGATATGCTTCGGATGAATGCTTAAAACCCAGAAAAACTTGAAGGAGGTGGAGTTGCGGTGGCTGAAGTCGCCGGAAATCGCTTCTTAAGAGAGAAATCTAAGAGAATTTTTAGAGGAAATTTGAGAAATGAGGAGTGAAGTGAGGATTCTCACTTTTCACTTCTCTTATATAAGCGAAAAGCTCGGAATATAAGGCGTTTTAGGCCCATATAGCCAGGCCCAACTTAAAAAGCCCATTATCAAGAAGTGTCAGGAATAATCTAGAAGCACCGATGGAAACTGAAGGGTCAAAATCGACCAGAATTTTAAAGAAAATGATTCGATCAGAGTCCTAATCGACATAAGGCAGGAATCCTGATCGATATTGTATTCGATTAAAAGGGTTAAAAAGCCACTTAGTTCGATCAGATTCCTCATCGACAGAGGAAAGAATCCTGATCGATATTTCATTCGATCAAAAGGTAGAAATTCACTTAGTTCGATCAGAGTCCTGATCGACAGAGGAAAGAATCCTGATCGATATTTCATTCGATCAAAGGGTAGAAATTTACTTAGTTCGATCAGAGTATTGATCGACAAAAAGAAGAATCCTGATCGAAGATACCATCGATTAGAGTGGTGTATTGTGAGCTAGTTCAGTCAGAATCCTGATCGAAATCGATCAGGAATTCTGATCGATTCTCCATAAATCCTGTCGAAGATTCAGTCGGACCAGAATGTAACTTTCTGAGCTAGAGTGTAACTTTCTGAGCTAGTCGATAAGGATCCTGATCGAAATCGATCAGGAATCCTGATCGAAGATTCAGTCGACAAGAATGCAATATCACAGTAAGATCGATCAGGACCTGATCGATTTCGACCAGGATCCTGATCGATTTGGTATGAATCCTGATCGATTTTAAGCCAGAAAATTAAGGAATAATCCCAGAATAAAGGAAAAATTCCAGAAAATTAAGGAAAAATCCCAGAATAAAGGGAAAATTCACGAAAATTAAGGAAAATCCATAATAAAGGGAAAAATTCCAGAAAATTAAGGAAAAATCCAAAACTAAGGGAAAAATTCCTGGAAATTAAGATAATTTCTGAATAAAAAGGGATAAAGTAAATCGTTGTAAATGTGTAGGTCGCTCCACACTTTACGCAAAGAAGATACCCTGTTAGGGAACAAATGAACTTAACTTCTGCGAAACCTAGTCTCTGTTTCCCAAAAGTTGGGGGTAAATGATAGGGATAAATAAATCCTAATTATGTAATTAAATATTACATTAATTATACAAGATGTGGGCTGCTAGGCCCAACAAGAAGATGTATGATATTCAGACCAAATAGGTTAGCACATTGATCAGGCCCGATGGACCAGATCAGGCCTGATAGAACAATGAAGGCCCAAAACTCTGATTATTGATTAATTTCAGTAATTAATTAACAAGGGGAAAATCAGCTATGGAAAAGAGTCCCAATAAGGACATAAATCCTTGAAGATTGGCCTCCAAGGAACCTCATAGGATAAGGAATCAGCTTCCTACTTCCTAGGACTCCAAAGTCCATTCTAATTCAGAGACATGACCACCAAGTCTCCTATACCAAGTCCAATTCAAGGACCACCAACATCTATATAAGGGGCCTCACCCCACAAATCAGAACTACATTTTTTGACTTGATCATTGGCAATCAGCAAGGTACGTAGGCATCTTGTTAAGGCAGATCGAGTCACGAAACACAAGAGCAGTCAAATCGAGACTTGAAGCTCACGTTCCTTAGTAATAAATACAGCAATTATATATCTTAGTTTTTAACCCATAACACAAATACATTTATTTTTTTCTAAAATATTTATCATATCACTAAAATATATAGATATTGACATCTGTAAGGTTGGATCATTCATAAACATTTTTTAAAAAATCGAAATATCGATATTGGACTAATACTAGTAAGAAGTATTGGTCAAAGTACTATTTGACAGTTAAAATAGTAAACTAAATACATTTATTTTTTTCTAAATTTTTTATCCTATCAGTAAAATATATAGATATTAACATCTATAAGGTGGATCATTCATAAACATTTTTTAAAAAAATCGAAACATCGATATTAAACTAACACTAGTAAGTAGTACTGGTCAAACTACTAGTTGACTGTAAAATAGCAAATCAAATACATTTATTTTTTTTCTAAAATTTCTATCATATCAGTAAAATATATAGATATTAACATCTATAAGGTTGGATATTCATAAACATCTTTTAAAATACCAAACATCGATATTGGACTAACATTAATAAGAAGTACTAGTCAAATTAATAGTTGACTGTTAAAATATCAAACCAAATATATTTATTTTTTTCTAAAATTTTTATTGTATCACTAACATATATATATATATATCTTGACATCCTTATGGTTGGATCATTCATAAATATTTTTTAAAAAACCGAAACATCGGTACGGGACTAAACACTAATAAGAATAACTGGTCAAACTACTAGTTGACTGTTAAAATAGCACACTAAATACATTATTTTTTCTAAAATTTTTATCATATCACTAAAATATAAATATCTTGACATCCTTATGGTTGGATCATTCATAAATATTTTGTAAAAAATTGAAACATCGGTATGAGACTAAACACTAGTAAGAAGTACTCGTCAAACTACTTGTTGACTATTAAAATAACAAATCAATACAATTATTTTTTTTCTAAAATTTTTATCATATCAGTAAAATATATAGATCTTGACATCCTTATGGTTGGATCATTCATAAACATTTTTTAAAAAATCGAAACATCTGTACGGGACCTAAACACTAGTAATAATAACTGGTCAAACTACTAGTTAACTGTTAAAATAGCAAACCAAATACATTTATTTTTTTCTAAATATTTATCATATCACTAAAATATATAGATCTTGACATCCTTATGGTTCGATCATTCATGAACATTTTATAAATAATTGAAACATCGGTATGAAACTAAACACTAGTAAGAAGTACGTGTCAAACTACTAGTTGACTGTTAAAATAATAAACCAAATACATTTATTTTTTTCTAAAATTTTTATCATATCATTAAAATATATAAATCTTGACATCCTTACGGTTGGATCATTCATAAATATGTTTTACAAAATTAAAACACTGGTATGAGACTAAACACTAGTAAGAAGTACTGGTCAAACTACTTGTTGACTGTTAAAATAACAAACCAAATACATTTATTTTTTTCTAAATTTTTATTATATCACTAAAATATATAGATCTTGAGATCCTTATGGTTGGATCATTCATAAACATTTTTTAAAAATTGAACATCCGTATGTTACTAAACACTAGTAAGAAATACTGGTCAAACTACTAGTTGACTATTAAAATAGTAAACCAAATATATTATTTTTTTTCTAAAAATTTATCAGATCACTAAAATATATAGATCTTGATATCCTTACGGTTGGAACATTCATAAATATTTTTTAAAAAAATTAAAAAATTAGTTTGGGAGTAAACACTAGCAAGAAGTAGTGGACAAATTACGGATTGACTGTTAATCTTGCACAAAAAGTAAAAATATAATTATAAAGTCCTGTTTATGAATCAATATATCAAAATATAAAATTATAAAACGAGCGATTTATTATTGGAGAAGAGTGCATACATATTGATAGCAACTGTAACGTCGGTGATCCACTTCGTTCCATCTTTTCATATATATATTTCTATATATAAGTATATAGATGTGTAAGTAATGTTCTTGAATTAAACTCTTAATTTTATGATTATTTTTTATTAGATGGTGTGATTGAAGTTGTAAATGTACTAGTGTTTGCGTATTTTGTAATTTTTGTTTCGCTTGCAAGTTCAGATTTGATCTTATAATTCACTTTAATTCACTTTAAGTTACTTTTGTTCAGAAATTAATATAATTGTTCTATTTTTCGGATTGTTCTTATATTTATTGTGAAACACGCATGTTGTACAAGGTCAATTAAATTGATGGATTCCAGGAGTAGGATGCTAAAGTCTGTGTTGTGCAAGATATGCCTGTACCTTAACAAGACTAAGACAATTTGTCAACCCTACGTAAGTTGTATTGTTATCTTAATTTGTATATTGTACTTGTAACACTTAAAGTCAGTAAAAATGTTAAAGGAGTAGACTGGAGTCTTTTTCTATAAATAGTGTCAAGCCTAAGAATTCTATCTGGAAGAAGATCAAGAAGATCATGGCTCAGAAGAACTATAAAGAAGCTTGGAGTTGAATAAATTTGTTTTAGGAAAAATATTCTAAGTCAAGATCTCTCCAAGTCACAGATTTAGTGTTATAGAGAAGTCATTCAAGAACTCAAAATGACTTATCAAGAAGTCAAATTGAAGACATAGAGGTTGGAGATATCGACAAGTAATTTCTTCACTAGAGAACTCAGAGTTATCGTGAAGTCAATATTTATTAGAAAACTCTAAGTTATCGATAAGCCAAAATTCATTAGAGAACCTAGAGTTATCGATAAGCCAAAATTCACTAGAGAACTCTGAGTTGTCGACAAGTCAAATTTGACTAGAGAACTCTAAGTTATCGATAAGTCAATTAGCCATTAGAGAACTCGGAGTTATCGATAAGTCAAAGTGAAGATATAAAGACTAGAGATCTCTACAAGCCAAATTCTTTTATAGAGAACTCAGAGACCTCTACAAGTCAAATTTGCTATGGAGTATTAGAGATCTCGATAAGCCAATATACTTATCGAGATGTCAAGTTCTCTATTGACCAAATGGAGATCTCGAGGTAAAATCTCAAAGTACAAGATTGCATATCAGTTCAATATCCAAAATTTAACAATCAACAAACAATCCAAACAGCTGCATTGACAAGTCTACAAAAAGCAGTTTGAAGGATGTGCAAGATCAATGGTGAAGATTAACTGACGAAGGAAGATCAAGATAATCACAGGATGCTAAAGATATGCTAAGCCAGAAATAGAAGATATCATTTTCTATAAATGGAAATAACAAGTGACTATTTACAAAAGCTAATAGCATGTCTTATTATACACTGTGTAAACCAGCAGTTAACTGGATTATAAAGTTATCACTGGTCCTTTAGTCAGAAGTAACAATTTAGATAGAAAATCTTGTAACTCTCTCAAGTAGAAGCTAAGCTCTTTATCAACAAGAGCCTAGAAATTTTTTAGCAACACATTCTTAATGTTAATATAAAATCAAGTGAGTTTTGAAGATTTATGTTCTTTTATTTTCTGCAAGCTTGATCTCTGCATGAACACATATTTACTACAAGATTTAGTTTACTTTGTTCAACTATAAAGATTCAAGAAAAGCTCAAAATTAGTAAAACACATTCAGCCCCCCCCCCTCTGTATGTTATTCATTTCCTAACAAGTGGTATCAGCGCAAAATCTGAAAGTAAACAGATTCAAGATCTTGGAAGAATGAATACACAGAAAATCAGTAGCATCAAAATTCCTACCTTTGACAAAGCTAACTACACTCTTTGGAAAAAGAAAATGTTATTGTTTATCAGGATGGCCAATCCAATCTATATTCAGATACTCAAAAATGGGCCCTTCACTCCTATGGTTAGAGTTGAAGAGATAGTGATATGGTCATTCCAGCTCATTATGCTCCAAAAGACCCTTTTGAGTATACTGAGCCTGAAAAAGAGAAAGTTTTCCTGGATAGTGGCTTGTAATTAATATTGATTGAGTCACTTGACAATGTGATGTATAACAACATTGTCAAATGTGACACTTCCAAGCAAATATGGAAAAAGATTTAGATACTCTGTGAGGGAACTGAGGAAGTTGGATCTAATCAAAGAAGGATACTGATTTCACAGTATGAAGGTTCCATAGCCAATCCAAAGGAAAGTATAACTGATGTGTTTGAAAGGTTTAACAAGCTGATAAATGATTTGCAACTCCATGAAAAATATTATGAAGCTGAAGAAGTGAACTTGAAGTTCTTGATTACTCTCCCTGATCATTTAGAACAGAAAATCTTAGCAATCAGGGAAAGGAGAGATCTGAGCAGAATAACACTGGAAGTTCTATAAGGAATTCTAAAAACATATTAACTAGAAATGATCCAAAGGAAATCATTGAGATCTGGTCAGTAACATGTTGTAGATGGCTCAAGTACTTTAATTTTCAATGAAATCCAAACATCTATTGATGAGCCAAGATCTCAAATTCTGGTTGCCTCAACAAGTGAGCAAAGAACAAATGATTCACAAGAATAAGTCATTTCGGAATTGGAAGAAGATAAGTTATACACTCTTGATGAAGTGGATGAGCTAGATCAGTCTATGGCTTATTTGGCTAGAAAATTCTCCAATATTAGAGTAAAGAAGCCAAGATTTTTCAAGGGTAAAGGACAGTCTCTCAACAAAAGACAGCAGCTGGAAAGGAAAAGGGAAGTACACTTCTGATGGCAAGAATGGTTACAAAACTGGATTTGTTGACATATCTAAGATAAGGTGCTACAACTGTGATGAGTTAGGCCATTTTGCTACAGAATGCAGGAAACCTAAGAAAGCAAAGAAGGATAAAGCTTATCTTGAATTGGAAGCAAAGTATGAAACTCTTCTGAAGAAACAGCAAAGCAAAGCTTATATTGCAGAGGGTAAAAGTTGGGATGACTCTGAAAATGATGAAGATGAAGAATTTGGAAATTATGCACTCATGGCCTTGGAGCAAGGAGAATCATCCTCATCTAAATCACAGGTAACAACTCTTACCACCATTGATTTAAATGTGAGTCAATTTAAGGAAACTGTAGAGAAGATGAGAACAGAAATGTTTCACATTCACACAAGCATGGTTGCTGCTAATGAAGAAGTTAGCAGATTAACAAAGATAAATGAGAAGCTTGAAAGTGAAAAGCAAGAAACTGAATTGTTGCTGGTGGAGCTTGAAGATGTAAAGCAAGAGAATGCTTATCTCAAGAACAAGCTCAAGTGTGCAAATGAAATTGAAGCAGTGCTAAGGGAGAAGCTGGAAAAGAATGAAGTAAAGTTGAAGTCTTTCAGAAATACATCTGAGTTGGTTGGACAATACCATGAGAAAAACAAACCAGGTACAAATATTGTTATTGGTCTTGACTATGATGCCTTGAACAGCAAGAAGAAAGAGATTGGTGACAAAGAAAAAGCAACAGCTAATGAAAATGTTCTAGCTATGCTGAAAAAGGTTGTATCACCTATGTTCAAAGCATGTGAAGTCAACTTCAGTGAAGAAGAATTGATCATCAAGCAAGAAATTGCTGATGAGGACAAAGAGAAGAAAACTGCAGAATCAACTCAGTCTTCCAATACTGAAGAAAAGCTCATGGACAAACAAAGTCCCAAGACACCTGTTAAAGAGACCAAAAATAAAGATGCAAGAAAGAAAAAGAAAAATATAAATGGAAAAATAGGGATTAACAAAAGCAACAATTTTGCTTATGTTGCAGATGCTCCAAGAAAGAAATGTGAAAAATGTGGCTCTGTGAATCACCTAACTCACCTTTGTAAAAAGGCAGTTAGCAAGCCAACTCAAGGAGCCTGCAAATACAATGAAGCAAATGTGAATGATCCCTACTCCTTCTGTGACAAGTTTAATTGACTGCATTTCTTGCAACTTAAAAGTGATGAAAAGTTGCCACAAACTAAGAGTAGACCTCAAAGAAACAAAAATTGGGTCTACAACAGAAAAGGGAAAATGCTCAACAGTCAACGAACTCTATTTTATCTGAAACTACTCATTCTACTTCTGTTAAATCAGTTAACAAGAAGAAAGTACCCAATACTGCTTGGGTTGCTAAACACACTTAAAACTCATTGTGTGTAGGGAAAAGTGAAGAAAGTCATCCGGATCATAGAAAGTGGATGTTCCAGGCATATGATAGGTGATAAAGCCCTGCTATCATAGTTTGAGGAGAAAGCTGGCCCTTTGGTGACCTTTGGAGACAACAACAAAGGATTCATAATGGGATATGGAAAAATTATTTCTGAAAATGTTGTCATTGATGATGTAGCACTGGTAGCTGGTCTTGAAGTGAATCTTCTCAGTGTTAGCCAATTTACAGACAAAGGCTTTGAAGTTTTATTCAACAAAGAAGAATGCACTTTTGTTAGCAAGAAAACTGGTGAAGTTGCTCTGAAAGGAGCAAGGAAAGGAAGCTTGTTTGTTGCAGACTTAAACTCAACAAATAAGGAAGAAATTTGTTGCTTCTACACCAAGGCATCAGAAGAACAAAGCAAGCTATGGTATAAGAAGCTATCTCACTTAAATTTCAAGACAATTAACACCTTGGTCAAAAAGGAGTTGGTAAGAGACATGCCTAAGCTGGAATTTGCTCAGTTGAAGTTTGTGAAGCTTGTCAGAAAGGAAAAATGAAAAGATCAAGTCACAAGTCAAAAACTGTGAATTCTATAAGTGCATCATTACAGCTCATTCACATGGACTTATTTGGGCCAGTAAATGTCTTATCAATTTCAAGGAACAAATATGCACTTGTGATGGTGGATGATTTCTCAAGAAACACTTGGGTAGAGTTCATGCACACATCATAATTGAGCACATCAAGAAGATAGAAAAATAGGCTGAAGATTACAATTGTGTAAAAAGATTGAGAAGTGATAAAGGAACAGAATTCAGAAATGCTACACTGAGTGAATTCTGCAAAAGTAAAGGCATTGTTCAAGAATTTTCAGCTGCTAGAACACCTCAACAAAATGGAGTAGTTGAAAGAAAGAACAGAATATTAGTTGAAGTTGCTAGGACAATGCTGCAAGATGTCAAGTTGCCAACAAGTTTCTGGGAAGAAGCTGTTAACACTGCATGCTACACTCAGAGCGGATATCTCATCAACAAGGCACATGGTAAATTACCTTAGTCAATCATGTCTAAAATAAAGCCTACTTATTACAAGAAACAGGTCCATCAGCGACCGCTTATCAGCGACCGAAAACCGTAGCAAGAAGCTATCAGCGACCGCTCTCCGTAGCTGATGTTCATCGCATAAAAACTAGTAGTTAAATTGCGCGTCTGCGACTACTTTTAGCGACCACTCTATTGGCGACAGACTTTAGCGACCGAGTCCGTCGCTAAGCTGAGTCAGCACCGCTATGTCAAATACTGACGTGGCGGCGACTGGATCGGCGACGAAAATCTGTCGCAGCAGTTGGAGACTATTTTAGAGACCGTTTTCTGTCACTAAAGTCTGCGACCGATATTAGCTACTGTATTTTGTCGCGAAAAACAACGACTGGTTTTGCTACGGAAATCAGTAGCTAATGTTTGCGACTAATTATGGCTACCACTAGTGGTCGCTAAAACAATAACGATTTTTTGCTACTATATTTTATCGCTAAAATTTGCTACTCTTTTGGCTACCGCCTACGGTCGCTAATATAGCGGACCCCTTTCAGCTACTAATATTTGGTCGCAAATTTAAAAAATTTTGCGACAGTTTTCAGCTACTGAATTTGGTTGCAAATTTCAGCAACAAGCTTTTAGCTACCACTTTACGTCGCTATTTTTAATATTAATTTAGGTAGGTTTTAGCTACTGCATTCGGTTGCTAAAAATAATTTCAAGATTTGAAATATAATTCTATTTCAGTACATTTCTAAATATTTAATACCTATTTTTCCAATACATGCAACAAAACATAGTCCAACATTATAAACATTTGCTCAAATCCAGATATCCAAATTCCCTTAATATAAATGTTCAAATACTTTTACACCATCCAGAAAATGAAAATGACAAACGTAGATTTAAGTGTCAGCCAAGTAAGAAAGTACATCACGAAAACAGAAATGCAACAAAGTTCAAATATAAAAGAAACATAAATATGACTCAGACACACTAAGAAGATCCATCAAACTCGTCATCATGATCATCACGATGTCCTCCCTGTAATCAACAAAATAATAAAGGAATTAAATGATATCTCCTACGTACTAACTACGCCATTCAAAATTATAAAAAAAATAAAAACTGAAATTCAAGCTTCACTGGATAAAATACCTCGGAGCTATCCCCCTGATTTGATGCATTCACCTCCACCACTGCACGAGCCAGCTCCTTGGGATCAAGAGCTCCCAGATGGCCTCCCAATATATGAAGAAGCTCCGGATCTCGACATATAGCCCTCACACACTCAACCGGAGTACGAACAGCTGGTTGACTCGATGATTGTGAAGACTATGTACTAAATGAGGAGCCATATATGGATGGGCGTCGTCGTTGTCCTTGACCTTTGACATAGTTCTTCTTCACTTTGGATTCCGTATCCCACAAATCCTGATCAAAATATGAGTGCTCAGTGCCCTTAGGATAGCGCTCATCAAATAAACGTCGATAATCCTCCTGTCATCATTTTACCAATTAAACAAAAAAAAACTAAATTAGTCCCAAATTAAATATGAACTATGTTAATATTCCTATACTATAAAATATATACTAAATAATACATTGATATTGTGATGACTAGTTAAAAATATTGAGATCGAAAAAATTAATTTTTTGATAACTAGAAGAAAAAATGACATTTACTAAGATTTTTATGTAGTTGATAGGATTCTTGTATTTTTATATACGTGTGCACAAGAAATTAAAAAATAACGTACAATACATCCTAAAATCATCGTATCCTAGTTAATGTATAAGCTGGGAGAACAAATTTATATTAATAAATTCATTAAAGGGAAATTTAAAACCGGTATAACCTTTCTTTACACACATTTGAGTTGAACATAATAAATGCCTGAAAAAGATGGTGTTCATTTGCTTATCTAAACTTGTACTAAAATTGTAACTTTAGCAGCTTATAATATTCCCTATATATTAGTAAAGACATGTGAAAGGTAACATCCCAAATTAAAGTTATATGGAATTGTACTGATTCAATTTCAGGCTACTAATTTTAGTCTAAACCTTACTAGTTATTACATTACTATTGAATAAAATAATGAAAAAAAATTCAATTTGGAAACACCAAAAACAAAATTAATAAAAGCTTATTACCGCTATAGTAACAGCTTCAGGCAGACCATCACGAGTTTTCACATACACATCCACCTAGTTAATAGGACCTTGAGATTGAGCCTCCTATACAAGACATATATCAGTACGACATAATAAACATGTGATATTCTAGATCTTATGATTATAACATATTAAAACTATTCATTCATACCTTGTTAGCTATATGTTGCAACTCGGATATACTGCCTCCTTTGTAGGTACCTTTAGCCTTCTCGCCACCTCTAGCTCTATTACTTGAAGCAGTCTTTCTCTTCTTTAACCATTTTTTATCTCTCCACTGATTACACATCTCCTCCCATATATCAGCAGTGCACCACCACCAGGGGCTATACTCGTGCATGTGTTCCATTGCATTTTCATGGTCAACTCCAGCATTGTGCAAGGATTTCTTATGGTCTTTGGAAAGGTTGTCTTTAGTGCGAGCAGCACACTTTTGCCAAAAAATACTAGATATAAGGGAACCCTGCTCGAACCCTGCTCGTCCTCCCACCTGTAACGTTTCTGTAAAAAACAATTTTATCAAAGAATATACTTGCAAGTTATTTTCTATATATAATAAGAATGACAAATGAGTGCAAGTTTATATTTACACTAGAATAAAAGCATTTAGAAAAAAAAAACATCGAGAATATACAAAAGTAAAATATTGAGAATCATATGAGAATGACAAAATAATATCTCTAGAAAGATATCTTTCTCCCTCTGCGCATAGCCAAAAGTACCAATTCCCCCTTCCCAAAACCTTCACCTCATTATCCACTTTGTATCGTATTCTTCACCAAGCTCTATGCATTCTATAGTAATCAAATTTATAATTTATAATAAATCTCTAAATTTTGATGTAAATATTGTATTTGGTATAATGCTTTATTCAAAACAAATACAATAATTTATAATATGATACTAAAAATGTTTTAGACTAAAATAATATAATTACGGTCCAATAATAATTATATATAATACATTTTTTTAAAATTTAAACATTTTTCTCTTTCACTTTTATTTATAAGAGATCATGTGCTATCTATTGGCACACTGCAAAAGGGAAGGAATTTGTATCAGTGAATACAAACCATTTAAAAAGAATGCAACATGACAACTTAATATAGATGCAACGTTATGCTGTGTTTTAAATCTATTACTAGCTCTTTATATGCAAATCATCATATAAATGTAGCAACTTGTACCAAAATTATACGTCTTATAATTTGTAGTAAGAGGATAGTTAGGCCTGTAATCAAGTGCAACCAGCACAGGAAACATAGAACAAGAATACTAGAACATCAGGAATATTGACAACAGCTAAAATTAAACAAATAATTATACGCTCCTGTCGATGTAATTATCAACGATAAGTGCACAAATAATTTATCATGCTGATGTTAGTCAGTACTAGCTATGAAAATTCACATTTCTATTTTCTCAGCATAATATCCTTTACTCATTGAACTCAAGTGTTCAACTGTATTGACAATTGACCATACCAGCCTTGTTGGATACATCCTTTACTCTGTTTCTGCTGGAAAACATTATGCAATTTACAATTGTACTTTTGATAAGGTTCAAACCTCCAGGGAGCGAGGAAGATACGGCTACACCAAAAGGTGTTGCGAGTTTTATGGTGATATATTTGCTTAAAAAACAAACACTTTCTTATAACACCAGCAGCAGATATAGAGTTAATGTTGTTTCAACATCACTTTATTACAATACATACACCAACATCCATCAGCGCCAGTGTATAGTTGTTATGGATACCCCTCCCAAATTTATTAATTCTAGACCCCAAATTATTGATTATTATATCCAAACTATACTTTTGGTTTTCAGCAGGTGTGTATCTTCTATCTACTACCATTTCTTCTTTTTCAATTTTATGGCCTATTTTTTATTTACCACTTATAATTGCCATTCTCCTAAGATTATCCAATCAACAATCCCAATTTAGGATTCTTTTTTTTCAACTTTTATATTGTTTTTTATGTAGTCAAAAAGATGCTGAAATGTGTTTATATAATGCTTCTTGTGAAACCCATTTCGGCTCCTGCTGCCATGTTGAAGAACAAGTGGCCCAGGCATGTATGTTTAACTTATTCCCTTTTGCACTCTTTATCTTGTGTATTCTTAGTTAAAGTAGATGTGGCACTGAATTGATATGTTTACAAGTACAGAAGCTTTTATTTTTATTTGTTTTCCAAGCAGCTCTTATCATCTAACTTGAATTTTTTAACTCTTGTTCGTGTTTTTTAAAGGATGTTAAAGTCACTTCTTTTTAGATCAAAATTTATCAATAAAGACTATTTAGCTTTTATGTATTACATAGGTTTACCGAGGGTGCTCTCAGTAAGGCCAGACCAAGACTTTCATATTGTAAGAAAGGACTCCAGTTATTACAAGGTTCAACCAAATTCTCCATCGAGCTCTTCCAAGGAAAGTTCATGGTTGTTGCCTTTAAACAATTTAAAACACGGGCTACTATGTTCAAATATATACATTCAATAAGTGTGTTTATAAGCAATGAATAATTATATAAAACACCCAGGAAAATTATTACCACCACCCTGAAACACCCCATGGGGGACTAGGCCCTAAAACAGAGTATGTACTCTCTGTATCCACGTAATTGACGGACATTTATTATATTTAATCTGAATTCTGGGATCACCAATTATTTTCAGAGATTAATCTGAACAACATAGGTGTCACAATTTAGTTATCAACATATAATGCAAATTACTAATAGTAGCCACGTCCGAGTAACTCCTAGCACCTACGAAAGTAAATAACTAAATCAAAAAAATAAATTTTTAAAAATATTATATTCTACGACTTATCCTTATTTCCTAAACAGGAGCTATGGCTTGAGGATGAATACCAATTGTTATCCCAAAATCTATCTATATATCTTTATACATCTTTGTAAGTTTTATTTATTAAGTATTTTAGGAGTTATGTAACCGAAGATTACTATGTTTAGAATCAGAATTATGTTGAATTTTCATTAATTATAATTATAATCATAAGTCATTTATTAAGTTTTATACCGGGTAACTAACTATTAGGTGACTTTAATATATTATGTTTATACATGATTACCAATATGTTAAAACACAAGATTTAGAGAATGATTTCTCAAATATGTATAACCAGTAATTTCTTGCAATAGAACATACAAGAAAGAGATACTATTGGCACACCAAAACAATCACAAGAGGGGGATGAGTTCAAAGGCAGCCTTCACACAAACAGAAAGAAGATTTACAGAATGATTATCAAATATGTATAACTACCAGTAATTTGTTGCAATATAATATAGGAGAAATAGATACAATTTATCCACAAACTACATACAGAGGTTAAGGAATAGACATGTACATATCGACTAAAGAATTAACAAATAGATTACAAAATTAACAATAGATTACCTGGAAAGAGGATCGGAAGAAGATGATCGGAATGGTTTGTACAACAGCAGAATTGGGTATAGGTGTTGTACTGAGGTTATGGGTACGGTTCACTGTTGCGTGTATAATTCTTATTTAATAAATTAAAAACAAAATTTATGTTATTTATTTTATTTGTTTAAGTTTTTTGATTTTCTTCATATATTTTATTGTTTATAAGTCTCAAATATTGTAATATTCTATGATTCAAATATTATTAAAAAAATAATATTATATATTTCAAAATAAAAATATCTAAGAATAAAGAAATTTCTTAATATTATAAAAATAACAATAAATATTATAAACCGCTATAATATAAATAACTATCGTAGTTTACTATGCTACAGTTCACACCCATATTCTAAAATAACACTCTTTTTCTTTATTTTTTACTTTAATGAGATGCTTTTTCATTATTCACAGATCTAATGTAACAAATATTATATTATTTATTAATCAATAATCAATATATAATATATTTTTTTCTTTTTAATAATATCAAATTTTGAGAAAATTACAAAAATATACAAAACGATACGAGAGGCGCCACCATACCACAATTGTGTTCTCCTTTATATTAGTATAATATATTGATATAATGATTTTAAAAAATATTGAGAAATTGTATTAATATTTAGGAAAAAATAATATATTATTGAAAAAATCTAACATTTAATAAATTTTAGGAAAATACAATATAGTCAGTTGATTTTAAGAGAATGGGAGAAATTGTACTAAAATGAAATTTTGGAGAATATATATCAAAATTATAAGTTAATTTAAATAGAAATAAGTTTAAGAGAATGTTATCATGGTAATACTTATTAATTAAAAAAATTAAGAAAATTAGAAAAATAGGATGAGACGATTTGAAAGGCGGCACCTAAACGCCTTATATTTTCCTTTACATAATTGTATTGATTTTTGATAGTTAGTTTTTTTACAACATTCGTTGCAGTTGCTATTTGATTTGCTATAAAAAAGTTTGTCATATTTTCATACAAAATTTGCTATTTTTCAAAGTTGATATTAACTAAATTTAAAAATGATACATTAATATTATTTATAATAAAAAATGAATTTTTTAATATTCATCGTCAGTGACGGCATTCAGTCGCTGATACTTTTCGATCGCTAAAAAGTGCGCCAAAATCCCATCTACAAAAAAAATCAAATTTGGGAGAATTTCTGCTGCAATCAGTCGTTGATACCTTTCGGTCACTAATACTTCTAGTCGCTAAATTTGAGACCAAATGATGTCGCTGTTTTTGGTGCTGACATGGAACTATCTGCTACCACTTGCGGTTGCTGATAAAATTTACTAGCAAAAGAAAAAGCGCAAAATTTGCGCGGAATTTTTTTTCGGGAGGGGGAATGGTTGTGACTGAATAGCTACGGGCTGCGGTCGCTAAGTACCTATTAGCTACGAAAATGTGCCCGGTCGCGGAATGTGGTCGCTAATGCTTATTATTTGCTACCGAAGTTCCGGTCGCTAAAAAAGTTGGTCACTAATAGGCCAGTTTCTTGTAGTGACTGTAAAGCATCTTCATGTGTTTGGAAGCAAGTGTTATATTTTGAAAGACAACTTTGAATATGTGGAAAAATTTGACTCAAAAGCCTTTGAAGCAATTTTTTGGGATATTCATTGGAAAGAACAGCCTACAAACTTTATGTGATTGATCAAAAGAAGATTATGGAAATCACAGATGTGACTTTTGATGATGACATGTATCCAGGCTTGGAATGCCTTGATGATAATGAAGTTGAAGCCCTTGCATTTGAAAACCTCAACATTAATAGTGATTATGATGGGGAAGATGATGTTGATGCACAACAAATGATAAATGAAGAGACTAATCAAAAGGAAAATCATGGAAGTGGAAGCTCATCTCAAACACCTAAATTTGATAGCACAAACTCATGGGAAGAAAGAGAAGAATGATCTAGTAGTCATACCAACAATGAAGAAAATGATGAAGGCACAAGTCAACAAACTCATACAAGGAAGTGGGATAGAAGTCACACTAGAGAAGCAATTATTAGTGACCCTACTGCTGGTGTGAGGACTAGAAGTGCAACTGCTAATGAGTGCCTACATGCATGTTTTCTGTCTCAAGTAGAGCCTAAGAAAATTGATGAAGCTCTACTGGATCCTGATTGGATATCTTCCATGCAGGAAGAGCTGAATCAGTTTGAAAGAAACAAAGTTTGGGAATTGGTTCCTGCACTAAAGAATAGAAGCATTATTGGAACAAAATGGGTGTTCAGGAACAAGATGGATGAAAATGGTATAGTCACCAGAAACAAAGCAAGGCTGGTTGCAAAAGGCTACTCACAAGAAGAAGGAATTGATTATGATGAAACTTTTGCTCCAATTGCAAGACTTGAAGCAATAATGATTTTTCTAGTATTTGCCACACACTCAAATTTCAAAGTGTATCAAATGGATGTCAAGAGTGCCTTTCTGAATGGTGAGCTAGAAGAAGAAGTTTATGTGCAACAGCCACCTGGCTTTGAAGATCCATAATTTCCAAATTTTGTGTATAAGTTACTCAAGGCTCTATATGGACTAAAACAAGCACCTAGAGCTTGGTATGACACACTGTCAGAATTCCTACTGAAGCATGGTTTTACTAGAGGTACCATAGATAAGACTCTCTTCTACAAGAAATATGGTGAGGATATGATCCTAGTTCAGATCTATGTGGATGATATCATCTTTGGTTATACAAATGAGAAGCTTTGCCAAAGATTCTCTAAGCTTTTACAAAGTGAATACAAAATGAGTATGATGGGAGAACTGAGTTACTTTCTTGGACTTCAAGTCAGTCAAAGAAGTGATGATATCTTTATCAGCCAAACTAAGTATGTCAAGGATTTATTGAAAAAGTTTGGTATGGTTGATTGTTCACCTACATCTACATATATGTCTACTGCAACAAAGTTGGATGAAGATAAAAAGGGCAAGAGTGTAGATATTTCAAGCTATAGAGGAATGATTGGTTCACTGCTTTACTTAACTGCTAGTAGACCATACATCATGTTTGCTACATATTTGTGTGCAAGATTTCAAGCCAATCCAAAAGAATCACATTTGATGGCTGTGAAAAGGATTTTCAGATATTTGAAGGGGACTCCAAACTTGGGATTATGGTATCCTAAGGGAACTGATTTTGAAGTTGTTGGTTACACAGATGCAGATTTTGCTGGATGCAGGGTTGACAGGAAGAGTACTAGTGGAAGCTGTCAATTTCTTGGTCAAAGACTTGTATCCTGGTATAGCAAGAAACAACAATCTATATCAACTTCTACAGTTGAGGCTGAATATATAGATGCAGGAAGTTGTTGTGCTCAAGTGCTTTGGATTAGAAATCAGCTCATGAATTATGGCCTAGTGTTACACAAAATCTCTATCAGGTGTGACAATACTAGTGCTATATATAGTAGCCAATCCAGTTAATCACCTTAGAACAAAGTACATTGATGTAAGGTAGTATATTATTAGAGAACATGCTACAAATGGTACCATTGAGTTCATTTTTGTTCCAATAGAAAAACAATTAGCTGACATTTTTACTAAACCTTTGGATGAAGCAACTTTCACTAGACTTGTAGGTGAAATTAGAATGCTTAATTCTTTATCCTAAGGCAAGAACTCAGCTAATGTTTTGCAGCAGATTAATTTCTAATAAATCAATCTTTATTTGATTTAAATTGAAAATTAACTGAAATATGAATTATAAATATTTCAGAAATCTCTGCATATTTATTTTTCAAAATTCAACTTGGAATTTTTCAAATTCTAAGTAAACTGCTTAGTTGTTAATTTACATTCTTAATATGTAAAATTTAACACAAGGCAGGATTATATTAGTCAAAAGTATATAGAGAACCGAGTTCTCGATAAGTCTAAATGACTTATCGACAAGTCATTTTAAGATTCTCGAGTGAGTTCTCGACAACTCAATTTACTGACTTCTCGAGTGACTTCTCGATAAGCTTAATTATGACTTATCGATAAGTCCTTGTAAAGTTCTCTAGTAGTGTTAATTCACAGAGTTCTCTACATGTATAATTTTTGACTTATCAATAACTCAGAACTGAAATAATTTAATTTAATAAATTATTTTGGGTAAAAATATTTTTGGAAAATTTATTCTAATTTTATTTTGAATTTATTCAAATAAAAGTTGGAATTAATTCAGTCCATTTTTGGACAAACTGGGTATTTATTTGATATCTCGATAAGTCAATTTTCAGTTCTCTATAAGAGTAATTTAAAATGACTTCTCGATATGTACTTCATTTCTTAAAATGACTTCTCGATAGTCAAATTTCAAATGTCTATTTTTGAGTTCTCGACAAGTCATTCACTTTTACTATAAATACCCAGACTTCTCGATACACATACATACTTACAATTTTCGAGATCTCAAGTGACCTAGCCTTTCAAGCAAAAACCGATTTCTCTCTCAGTTTTACTCCTTTCTCAAAAATTCTTCTTACCCATTCTCACTCACTAAACTATAATGGTACAAAACACTGTTAGAGCAACTATCCCAGAGAAAGGAACAAACTATTTGGCTTTTACTGATGCTAACCAAGCCCCTGATAGTTTCAAGGGGTTTGTGAAATTTCTGTCTGAATCTTACATTACAGGAGCCTTGACTGTTAATCCAATGTTGTACCTGGATGTGTTGTATGCGTTTTAGACTACAGCTGTGGTGAGGACTGTAATGAATGATAATTCTATATCCATGGTGGTGACTTGCTTAGTTGGAGGACAACAAATTGAGTTTAATGGGCAGGATGTGAACCTAGCGTGGGATTGCCCACTGCAAATCTGGTGGAGGTGCCAACTCCTGATGAGCTGATTGAGTTTCTGGACTTCATCAACTATGGTGGAAGAATCAACTTATCAAGCCTGAACAGAACTAATCTAAGGAAGGAGTGGTCATTCATTTTTGACTCAGTGGTGAGAGCCTTTACATGCAGGAAGACAGGATATGACAACATTTCAAGTGTGATGCAAAAGTTGGTGTATTCAATTGCCCACAACAGACACTTGAATGTTGGTCTGTTGATCCTAAAAGAACTTGCAACCAGGCTAACTATGCCCCTGTCAGCTAGAGGTTAGGAAATTTTCTTCCCTAGATTTATTATGTCCACTTTAAATAATAAAGTAGCACACATACACCTATTGAATGGTATAGATAGTACTAAAATAGGAAATTATAAGCAAGTGTCCAAAATAATATTTGGCTCACTTACTACAAAGAATAAAGTAAATGTAGGTCTGAAAATCACTCCATTTATGTTGGAGAGGTTTAGGACTTACACTTACCCTATGCCTGACATGAGATCTAACATACAATCTAGCACAGCTATGATCCCTGAACCTGTGGAAGTACAAGCACATGAACACCAACAGGGATCTTCCCAAGCTGCAACCATTCTTTCAAAACCTTTAGAAGCTAGGCAACCAACCACCTCATCTTCTCAAAATGAGGTGAGTAAAAAGAAGAGAAAGGGGGCAACCTCAACTGTTGTAACTGAGAGTGATGAGGATATAGCTGAAAAAGAGTCACCTCTGGTCAAAATATCCAAAAGAAGTAAGCAAACTGAGTTGACCACTCTAACCACCTCTGCGTCCTCCCAACAGGATGCAGTTGTAAAAGCAACAAATAGTGAGTCTGTACAGCCTGCACAAGAAGCAATTCAAGTGTATGGTAGGAGAAATAAGGAAGGCACACACTGTGAGGACACATCTCTTGAAGCTCCCTCATCTATTCAGGGGGAGCTGCCAACACTCACAACTGAGCAAACATCTCTTATATCTAAAATTTCTTCTCTTCCAATTGCACTTAAATCCATTACTCAAGTGCACCAAAAATCAAGTGACTTGGTTCTAGAAACCTTGCTCACCACCCAGACACCTCATTTAGATGGTAAGAGGCTACTAGCTGGGGTAGACCTTGATGACACCATCACAAACATGGGGGATTCCTCAGTTTTCACTTTTTACTGAAGACCCCATGAAAACTCAAAATGCACCTTCATGTGCCAATCAGTCTTCACAGACTGTAAGGTTTGAGGGTAGTACTCCTGAGGGGGAGCTACCTAAATCCTCTTCAATTCGATTGGAGGTTCCTCATATAGGGACAACTCCCCTCAATAGAAGAAATTGCCTTGACAGTTGATGTTAGGAGTACAACTGTCAATGATAATGTCATAGGGGAGGCAAATATAGCATATTCAAGTGCCAGTGTGTTGCAAGACACACAAGGGTTTGAGAATGGTGCACATGGCAGTAACCCAGTCAAATCCCCTCCAATTCAATTGGAGGTTCCCACACCTAGTGAGGAACAACAACTAGCCATAACCACAGAGCAATCTGTGAGTAAAACTGTGACTTCAGTCACAGGTGTTTCTGAACCATCAACCTCATAACCTTCAACTTCCCAACATCAATAACCACACATTCGATCTCAGTGGCTGCAAGAATCTGGCTCTCAACTAACTTATATAGATGATCTACTAGTGGAGCAGATTTCTGGACTAGCCAACATCTCACAGCATCTTTTGACTACAAATATGAGCAACCAGGACTATTAAGCTATCATGCTTACTTACAATGAAGATGTTGAGGAGCAAAAGGAGAAGATTGTCAATGATGCTGAGCAAGATGGGAATGTGGATGCATGGTTGTCTGATGACTTTGCCTTAGAAATGGATCAAGTTTTGGCAAGATTCAGAGAAGAATACATTACTATTCTGGGAAGCAATGCAAAAGACTTGAGTCCACAAGCTATCTATGATGCCATTACAGATGTATACAAGGCTCAGCTCAAAGCATTTCATCTATTTGGTAAGACTCTTGAAATTAAATTGACTGGTCATGAAGATAGAACCAGGAAGATGGTAAGGGAAAAGATGGATGAAGTCATTCCCTCTCAAACTGAGATCAAAAATTAATTCAAAACCTTCTCAGAACAAATATCTAGGTTTGATCTCAGTGGGATTGATAAAAACATAACTCAACTCAAGGATTCTTTTGTAGCCTTGCAAAATCAAGTTCAAAATCATATCACTAAATCTAATGACACAAGGTTGAAGTTGGATCAAATACACACTGCAAGATACACTCTTTCTCCCTTGGTCATGGATGAGATTCAAAAGTTTGTGCAAGCTACATTTGGATCATCTACTGCTATCTCTACATTAAGCTCTCATCAACCTGCATCTACTTCAACAAATTTACAGATTCAATCTCTACATGGCCAAGTCTCAGCACTGCAAGACTCCAACTCTTCTCTCACTGCACAAGTTCAGGCCTTGACATCTCTTGTCAAGAGCCAAAAACAGATATCCAGACCCTGGTGGACTCCCATAAGCATCTTCAAATATAGAATTCTATAGTTTTGGGAGCCATCATGGGTAAACTCAACATACCACTACCTTCTCTACCTGAACAAGTAAGGCCTAAAATCCCTACCCCCCCTCCTCATGCTTGCCAACAAGACTAAGGGGGAGATAGAGGATAGATTGGCACAATCAAGATCATATCAACAACAAGTCCAGGGTGCTGAAAAGAAATTATCTAAAGAAGTTGATCTTGACATGGAGAGACTTATTAGGGCTGCTGAAGGACCTAGTCTGAGCAGAGAGTTTGATGAACTACTCAAAGCCTTAAAAGCTTCTCTCAACAATAATCACTTCACATACAAAAAGGCCCTGGACAAGATAATTAATTTCATAAGAGTGATCATGGTCAATCAGGATAATTTTCTGCAAAAGAAGATAGTGATCAATGCAAATGACTCAGGGACAGACAGATGTATGCAGGTGTCCCTCAATTACCTTGTCTCAAGGAGGGCATCTGAGTTGGATATCTTCATCAACAAAGTCAAAGTTATAACTCATGAAGATACCTTACTATTAACTGAATTAAGAAATGCTCAAGTGGCTGCTTTTCCTAAAGCATATCTACAGCCAAGTAATGGTATAACATACATCTGTCCAAATAACAAACAATTTAATGATTTTCAGATCCCCAAATAGTGTGTCATGAGCAACAAGAAGCTTATCATGGTCCTAGAAACTGGCTTAAAAACCATGAAAAATAAGAACAATGATGATATGGAAATGATAAAGCTACTGAGGAGATATCTGGATACTATAAAAGCCAACTTGCCCAAGACACAAATCAACAAGGATGATTTGGATGATAATGAGCAGAAGAAAGATAATCAAAATCCTTCTGGCTCAAATCCAAGTCAATCCAGTAAGCCATCTGGCAGTAAGGGTGGAGAGAAGAAGAAGGAGGATGACAAGAAAGATGAAGAAAAGAAGAGAAGAAGCGAGAGGAGGAGCAAGAAGCTTCATGATGGCTCAGATGCACACCAATCCTTAAAAATCCAAACATAACTAGCTCAACCCTCAGCTCAACCTACAACATCAACTATCTCAAACATGAAACCACCTCAAACCTCAAATCCAAAAAACAACCAACTCTTTCGTAAAAATTCCAATCACCACAAGCCAGACAAATCTCAATAAAATGACAACCCTACCTTTAGCCAAACCCTCACTAAAAATCAAGCACAAAATTGTTGGGAGAAAGCCTAAGAAAGTTAAGCCTACAAAGAAAGAAGAAGTCACTGAAAGGTCCATCTGGAACTGTTTTAAGGAGTCTGACTTTCTACCTCTAAATTGGTGCACCTCAGATGAAGATTATTTCCAACATCTAGCTGAAGAAATAGTTAAAGTCTGGGTTGTTTCCATGAGTGAATTTAGAATTTATTTTGAAGATGGGTCCTTCATTTTCTTGGCAATGACTTAATAGATTCTCTGTCACCAACAGAAATTAAAAGAGTGATAAGTTTGCTAAAGGACAAGGATACCGCTACAAGGGCATGGAGATCAGTTCTAGCTGAATGGTTGATTGAGAGGGAGGAAACAAAGAAAAGAAATGAGGCTGAAGCTGAAGAAAGAAGGAGGAAGTATGATGAAGAAATAGAGATGTATATAAAAAGATCAGAAGAGCTAAAGGTTAAAGGAATGAGCAGAATCTCTAAAGATGGGAAATTTCTAAACATTAAAGCTGGTGGATTCTCAAGCTTTAGAATAGATTTGCTAGACAGTGGTTACCTCAAAGTAGCAAGATAAAAACTTGTATAAGCTCTAAGTGGAACACATATCATAGAAGAACTTGAAATTCTAGATCACTTGAAGGATGTTCTTAGGGAAGAAGCAGATACAAAAACTGTCTTTACCTGATACTTGTAACCATTGAACCTTGTAAATCTTATGTTGTACAAAAGTTGTAATTCTATCAAGCTTTATGTATTAATTTTATTTTCCATCATTTTAAACTTGGGGTTAGTCTTGTTAACAGGCATGAATTTGTGTTAAGCAATCTTCTAACAAATTGGGGGAGATTGTTGTGCAAGACATGTCTATACCTTAAAAATACTAAGACAATTTGTCAACCCTAAGTAAGTTATACTGGAGTCTTTTTCTATAAACAGTGTCAAGCATAAGAATTCTATCTGGAAGAAGATCAAGAAGATCATGCCTCAGAAGAATTATGAAGAAGCTTGGAGTTGAATAAATATGTTTTAGGAAAAATATTCTAAGTCAAGATCTCTACAAGTCACATATTTAGTGTTAAGAGAAGTCATTCGAGAACTCAAAATGACTTATCGGGAAGTCAAGAAAGGCACTAGAGAACTCACAGAGATATCGACAAGCCAAATTGAAGACATGGAGGTTGGAGATATCGACAAGTAATTTCTTCACTAGAGAACTCAGAGTTATCGACAAGTCAACATTCATTAGAGAACTCTGAGTTATCGATAAGCCAAAATTCACTAGAGAACTCTGAGTTATCGATAAGCCAAAATTCACTAGAGATCTCTGAGTTATCGACAAGTCATATTTGACTAGAGAACTCAAAGTTATCGATAAGTCAATTAGCCATTAGAGAACTCAGAGTTATCGATAAGACAAAGTGAAGATATAAAGACTAGAGATCTCTACAAGCCAAATTCTTTTATAGAGAACTCAGACACCTCTACAAGTAAAATTTGCTATGGAGTATTAGAGATCTCGATAAGCCAATATACTTATCGAGATGTCAAGTTCTCTATAGACCAAATGGAGATCTCGAGGTAAAATCTCAAAGTACAAAATTGCAGATCAGTTCAATATTCAAGATCAACAAACAATCCAAACAGCTGAATTGACAAGTCTACAAAAAGCAGCTTGAAGGATGTGCAAGATTAATGGTGAAGATAACTGACGAAGGAAGATCAAGATAATCACAGGATGTTAAAGATATGATAAGCCAGAAATAGAAGATGTCATTTTCTATAAATGGAAATGACAAGTGACTGTTTACAAAAGCTAATAGCATGTCTTATTGTACACTGTGTAAACCAGCAGTTAACTGGATTATAAAGTTATCACTGGTCCTTTAGTCAGAAGTAACAATTTTGAAAGAAAATATTGTAACTCTCTCAAGTAGAAGCTAAGCTCTTTATCAACAAATAGCCTAGAAATTTTGTAGCAAAACATTCTTAATTTTAATATAAAATTAAGTGAGTTTAGAAGATTTGTGTTCTTTTATTTTCTGCAAGCTTGATCTCTGCATGAACACATTTTTACTACAAGATTTAATTTACTTTGTTCAACCATAAAAGATTCAAGAAAAGCTCAAAAACAGTAAAACACATTCACCCCCCCCCCTCTGTGTGTTATTCATTTCCTAACAGTCTGAGATTATATGACCGCTACAAAACGTAGTTTAGACATTAGGTTAAAATCTAGATTTTCAATAGCAAGAAAATCATAGAAGAGTTCATAAAACCTGATAGTTGTTCTCAAAATTTATTATTCATAATGACCAATACGAAACCGGAAATATACACAATTTTATTTATTTATTATATTTAAAAGTATGTTTATAATGCCGTTGCAAAGTGCAGATTAGTAAACTAGCTATAATATTTTTTATTAATTTTGTGTTTGACGAGAGAGCTGCTCAAACTAATTTTTATCTAATTTATAATATTAGTATATATCAGAATTTATAAAAATTTCATGATGCCGCCTCTCTTTGCGGTTTTATTTACTATATATATATTAAATATTGTATATTCTCACTATTTTAATATTGTATTAGTTTTGTTTGTGATACTGTTCTGGTTCATTTAATTTGTATTAGTTTCCGGCTCATTTTATTAAACGTGTTGGTTTCGCTCGACTCGTGAAAATAGACAAGCCGAGTTCGGGAAGATGTTTAGGCTCGATTAAGAGTAAAATTAAACGAATTGGCTCGCCCGACTCGTTAAAACCGGCTCGTTTAAAACGAGTCTGCTCGACTCGACTCATGAAATTAAACGGCTCGAGTTCGGACAGAAATTTAGGCTCAATTAGTTAAAATAGTCGACTCGACTTGAATTACGCCCGCTCAAAAATCGGCTCGCTTGGCCAAAATTATTGTGGTAATTGATAGTGGATATTACCCGAAAAAAATGATAATAGCATCTAGACTAGAGTCAGCCAATTTACACTTGGCCTATATATAATTTAGGATCCATTCATCTAGATTAGTTACAAAGTATAGTTACAAAGTATTTTTAAATAACGATGCTGCGGTATAAATCTCGAGCCTTGTGGGAGTAGTATATATACCCAGATAATAGAAGAGATGACTACAAATTAAATGGATGATTACATTGAATATTTTGTATCATTTTTATAAAAGATTTAGATTTCTTTTCTAAAAGTTTTCTTGTGGAATTATAATATTATGTATACCTTCTCGTTTCACAAGACTGCAAGCTACTAATCACGTAAAGTTTAGATGGAAAGAAATGGCATATTAAGACGAAGAAATTAAAAACATGTGATGTTATAAATCACGACGATAATCACCACTACATTATACTTGCCTCGATCCGTAATTTAATATTGTCAATCATGCATGACTACATCATTTTGTATGTTCGCTTAACAGACGTACAATTAGTTTCATGGTTACCTATCAACTTGTGGCCCAACTTAATTTCATTCCCTCTTAAAAATTTCACTAATCAGAACTCTGGTGTCTTGGTGGATGTTCAAGTGTATGCCAAAACGGAGAGCCACGGAGCCAAGCAAAAGTAAGGAGAGCACGATTAGACTGACATACCCAATGCTGACGAAGTCTAACTACACGACATGGGCCCTAAAGATGAAAGTATTTATGCAAGCGCATGGTGTATGAGACGCAATTGATCCAAAGGATCCCAAGGAGAGCTTAGAATAGAGAACAGATAAAATAGCACTCGCAGGGATCTATCAAGCAATCCCTGAGGACGTACTTTTGTCTGTGGCTGAAAAGAAAGCAGCAAGAGAAGCATGGGATGCAATTAAAACTCTATGTCTAGGGGATGATAAAGTGAAGAAGGAGAGAGCTCAAACTCTTAAATCCGAGTTTGAATCGATGACCATGAGAGAAATAGAGCAGCTTGATGATTTTTGTGCAAGATTAAGTGGTGTGGTGACGAACATCCGAGCATTGGGTGAGACGGTTGAGGAGACATGCGTGGTCAAGAAACTACTTCGAGCAGTACCCACAAGATTCTTGCAAATAGCTTTAGCCATTGAATAATTTGAAAACCTAGATACCATGTATGTAGAAGAAATTATTGGATCTCTCAAGGCGCATGAAGAGAGATTGAAGGGACAGACAGAAGCCAATGGTGGACAACAAATGTTACTGACAGAGGAAGAATGGGTAAAGCATGAAAGCAGTGAAGGAAAATTGTTGTTGTCAAAAGAAGAGTGGCTGAAAAAGACGAGCAAAGGGGGTTATGGGAGTAGCAGTGACAACCGAGGTAGAGACTATGGACGTAGACCGCATGATAGAAGTCAAGTGAGATGTTTCAATTGTCAAGCTTACGGACATTACGTAGGAGAATGTAAGAAATCAAAACGAGAGAGGGAGCAAAAGTCTGAGATAAATCTAACCCAGACAACCGACGATGAAACTACACTCCTTGTTTTCGAGTGCGGAGGTGCAAAGAAAGGGATGGTGCTGCTAAATGAAGGTGGAATGCGCCCAACGATTAAGTCAAATGCAAACAGTACGGGTGGTGAATCAAATGTTTGGTACCTAGATAATGGGGCCAGTAACCATATGTCCGGACAATGATCAAAGTTCAAGAATTTGGACAAAAACGTGACAGGCAAGGTGAAGTTCAGGGACGGGTCCATAATAGACATCAAAGGAAAAGGGTCTGTCCACTTTACTTGCAAGAACGGTGAAGAAAGAGTCTTACAAGAGGTATATTTTATTCCCACGCTCTGTAACAATATAATTAGTTTGGGTCAACTATCAGAGTGTGGTAATAAGGTGATCTTATCAGGTGATTACTTGTGGATCTATGATAAGAGTGGAAAATTGTTTGTAAAAGTAAAAAGAACTAATAACAGATTGTATAAGCTGCTTATGGGAGAAGACAGAGGTGTATGTTTATTGACCAAGGAAGAGGAGAACTCATGGCTTTGGCATCTGCGACTGGGCCATATAAATTAAAAAGCTATTCTTCTCATGGCCAGGAATAAGATGGTATATGGTTTTCCGGATTTGGTTCAACCGAAGGAAACGTGCAGTGGATGTCTATGGAAAAAACAAGTACGACATCCATTCCCTTCCAAAACTAATTATGTTGCTACAACGCACATAGGACTTATCCATGGGGATATTGGTGGTCCCATCTCACCACCAATATCGGATGGAAACAAATACTTCTACTTTTGGTTAAAGATTTCAGTCGTGTGATGTGGGTCTTCATGATCAAGGCTAAGGATGAAACTCTATATATGTTCAAAAATTCAAGGAATTGGTTGAGAAAGAATCCAAGGAAGAGATACAAGTATTAAGAACTGATAGGGGAGGTGAGTTTTGCTCAAAAGAATTCACAACTTTTTACGAGATGGCTGGAATAACTAGACACTATACAGCTCCCTATTCTCCACAGTATAATGGTATGGTAGAGCGTTGAAACAGAACCGTGGTTGCAATGGCTCGAATTTTGTTGAAAGAGCGAGAAATGCCAGCATATATGTGGGGAGAGGCTGTTAGACATGCCGTTTATTTGTTGAACAGATTACCTACACGAGCTCTGTCGAAATTGACCCCATATAAAGCGTGGTCGGAGAAGAAACTGCAGATTGATTATTTGAAAGTATTCGGATGTACTGCTAATATGAAGATGCCCAACGTCCATGTAAAGAAATTAGACGATCGGAGCAAACTGGTTATACATTTAGGAAGAGAGCCTGGGACGAAAGCATATCAATTGTATGATCCAAACACAGGGGCTTGCATATAAGTCGAGACGTCATTTTTGAGGAAGCTAAAACTTGGAAGTGGAAGGAAGAATAAGCAGAACGATGTCATGAATTTGGTGGTTTTATAGTAGTTGGGAATCTAGTCAAAGTAAACGAAGACACTACTGAATATGAGGGAAGTGAAGATGCAAAAAATGACATGATGACACCACAATCAAGTGGATCACAGACATTACAATCAAGTGGCTCAAAAACTCAACAGTCAAGTGAGAACAATGACTCTGAACACTCCAGTGAGAATAGCATAACAGTGAGAACCAGACGACTCAGTGACATATACAACAACCGAAGAGATTGAAATTGAATATGAGCAACTACTGTTGGAGTTAGATGAACCAGTCATATACAAGCAAGCAGTAAAAGAAAAGGTCTGGAGGAGTGCAATGAAGGCTGAAATCGAGGCGATTGAGAAGAATAGAACATGGGAATTCACAGATTTTCCCTCGAGAAAATGACCTATTGATCTGAAGTGGGTTTTTAAGTTAAAGAAAAACACTAGTGGTGAAGTAGTGAAACACAAGGAACACTTGGTGGCAAAGGGCTGTGTGCAGAGGTACGGTATTGATTATGAAGAGGTTTTTGCTCCGGTTACAAGGTTGGAGGCGGTACGGCTATTACTGGCCCTAGCAGCGAAAAATCATTGGGAAATTCATCATTTAGATGTAAAAATAGCATTTCTAAATGGTGTATTACAAGAGGAAGTTTATGTGAGCCAACCGGAGGGGTATGAAATAGAGGGCCAGGAGGGAAAAGTTTATAAATTATTCAAGTCCCTGTATGGTTTGCGTCAAGCACCACGGGAAATGAGTCTTTGTTAATTGGAGTATATGTCGATGATCTACTTGTTACTGGGACAAGTTTGGAGAGTATTATTAATTTTAAATGACAGATTAGTAGTGAGTTCGAGATGAGTGATCTCAGGAAACTATCTTATTACCTGGGTTTAGAAGTCGAGCAGGAAAAAGACTTCATAGAGCTTAAACAAATTTCATATGTAAAGAAAGTTTTGGAAAAAGCAGGGATGTCTGATTGTAACCCAGTCAAGTACCCGATGGACCCAAAACTACAGCTACAAAAGGATGAAATGGGCAGTCCAGTGGATTCCACAGAATTTAAAAGTATGATAGGAGGGTTGAAATATTTCGTTCACACAAGACCGGACATAGCTTACGTAGTTGGAGTGGTCATCAGATATATGGAGAAGCCTACGGAGTTACACATGAATGCAGCAAAAAGAATTCTTAGATATATAAAGGGTATGCTGGTATATGGATTGATATATGTAAAAGGGCAAGGGAAGTATTTGCGGACAGGATATTCAGACAGTGATCTAGCAGGAAGCTTCGATGACAGAAAAAGTACAGGAGGCATGGCCTTCTATTTAGATGAATCGCTAATCACCTGGGTTTCACAAAAACAAAGGTGTGTAGCTTTGTCATCATGTGAAGTTGAGTTTATGTAGCTACGGTTGTAACATGCCAAGGAATCTGGCTACAGAAATTATTGAGTCATATATTAGATGTACCAGTTGGACACGTCAGGTTATATATTGATAACAAGTCAGCCATTGATTTGGCTAAAAATCCTGTCTTTCACAGGCGTAGTAAGCACATACACGTGCGTTATCATTTTATCGGAGACTGTGTGGAGAATGGATCAATTGTCATCAAGCATATTGGTACAAACCAACAGCGAGCGGAAGTTCAGACGAAACCAATATCTGTTGTCAAGTTTGAAAAAATGTGTGAACTACTAGGGGTCAAGAATCTTAGACACATTTAGATTAGGGGGAATATGTTGGAATTTTATTAATCTAAACATATGTTTCTGTTTTGAATAAGTCAGTTGCGTCTGACGTGTAGGTGCACAAGAATAGGTCTCCAGAGGTTGAGATTTGTTAGGAGGGTCGTGGGGCTTATACGGGAATATCTTCCTTGTTTTTAGATTACACTTAGTTAGTTTCTTATTAGTACTAGTTTTCCTGTACTTCATTAGTTTCTTTTAATGAATTAATCCACCAGTCTTTGAGAAGTAAACCAAGCTAGCTAAGACTATGTGTTTCATATATTTTACTTTATCTAATATCTGCTCTGGTATCAGAGCCAGGTTGAGACGGTCCATGAATGTACCTAGGAAAAAAGCAGATGGGTTAACCTCAGAGAGGGTTTAAGTGGGAGGCAGGTGAACCTTCCAGTATGAGCCCAGGGGAGACAGAAGGGCAGAAGGATTCCAATATGGGTCTAGAGGGAGCAGATAACACAATCAAGTGACAGATTCGGCAAGTGTCGAGTCCGATGTATGAAGGGAGAGATTGTTAAGAGTTGTCCCACATCATTTGTGAGAGGGGTAGTTTGCTAGAATATAAGCAGCCGGATAATACTACAAGAAAAATGGCTAAATACAACCCTTTTAAAATCGGTTGTATTTAGCTAAATTCGACCATTTTCGGTTGTATTTAGCTAAATACAACCGGTTTTCGGACCGGTTGTATTCGCTCGAGTCATATTTAGTAAACCGGTTGTATTTAGTATTAAATACGACCGAATGAATACAACCGGATATATACAACCGCTTAAATACGACCGGCAAAATACAACTGTATTCGGTTAAATTTAATTTTTCAATTCAAATTTAAAATCCCCCCAAAAAATTTGAATTTTTACTTAAAATTTAAAAATTTCGCTGAAAATTTTGAATTTTCTGAAAAAATCAAAAAGACCCGCCAAATATTAAATTCAACCGTAGATGGTAAAAAATACAATCTTAAATTCAACCGCATTCGGTTGATTTAACTAACACCAATTTTAAAAAAAATATTAATAAAACCTAATTTATTTTTTATTTTGATAAAAATTAAATTATTTTTTTGCCATTCTTCCTCACTTCCCGGCAACCAGCCGGAATTCCTCCGATTCCTTCTATTTCCCGGCAAGCTAAAGTCCGTTTATATAAAATGAAACAAGCCAAACAAACATAATCAGGTCATCCATTTCTAACCCCTGTTTCACCTCCTTCACTCTCCTCAGCCCATTCTCTCTCTCTCACATGCCTCCCTCTCTTATACTTCATCTCATCCCCCAAGTTTTGCCACCAACACACACTTGCCTCACATATACACACACCTACAACAAAATGGCAAAATGAATCCTAACAAGCACATAAACAAAACATACAACTTTACTGTTCTTGAATAGGTGACCCAGTGTGAAAACTTTTAGAATATAAAATGCCCTTTATTCTATTCTTCCTTTGCACATCAAGTACTTTTGTTTATTCAGCCGCCGGAGAATGCTACAAATGTTATCGGAGTCTTGTCTGGAGATGGAGAGCTTCGGGTCGGGTCGAAGTTTGGACTGGACAACGAAAAGTTTGGGAGGAGCATTCGGGTCTTTGTTGGACTCGTCGGAGTTAGATTCACGGTGTTTAAAACGGGCCTGAGAAAATGAAACAGGGGAAGAGGAAAGTGGAGTTGGGTTTATTAGGGAGGGGTCTGTGTGGGTGACTGGAGGGGGGGTTAAAGTTCTGTGTTTAGGGGAGCAATCAATCTAGCCGTTGGATCGTTAGTTTAGGGGATAAATAAGGTGCGTCGGATCTAAGTCACGTGGATCGCTGACGTGGCATTAAAATCAACGGCTATCAGTTGAATTTAGGAGTGTCAATTTATAAATTTAACTGAGTTCGGTTGATACAATCTATTTTATTTTGAAAAATTATTAAATTCCTTATAATTATAGGGAATAAATATTATATTTTTTTACAGATATTATAACAATATAATAAAATAAATTTTAAATTTTATTTTGATAACAAATTATTTTTATTAAATTTTGAAATCATAGTTTAGTCGATTTTATCAAAAATACCACTTATAATAAGAGTATGCGCTGGATTTTTTTCTTAAGTTTAATTATTCCTTATTTGTTAAATTAATTATGGTATAATGACTTTTTTTTAAAATTTTACATGTAACATTTTTTTAACCATTTTAACATCTGTATTGTTGGATCGTTCTATATTTATTTAGAATAACACGAACATTCTAGGGTCAGGTTTTATTGTTTTAATCAATTTTTTGCTTATTCGTAAAAAATCAATTTTATTATTTACTTAATAATATTTTCCTTAAAAATTATAGTGAATGAAGCTTCTAGATCGTGACATATGTAAAATTGGAACATTCATAAATATTTTTAAAAAAATCAAAAAATCAATATGGAACTAAACACTAGTAAGTAATAATAGTCAACCTACTAGTTGACTCTTAAAATAGCAAATCAAATACATTTATTTTTTTCTAAAAATTTTATCATATTACTGAAATATATAGATATTGACATCTCTACGATTGGATCATTCATAAATATTTTTAAATAAAATAAAAAATCAATATGGGACTAAACACTAGTAAGAAGTTATGGTCAAGATACTGGTTGACTCTTAAACTAACAAATCAAATATATTTATTTTTTTCTAAAATTTTCATCATATCACTAAAATATATAGATCTTGACAAACCCTATAGTTAGATCAATCATAAAAAATTAAAAATATTAATGAATGATTTTTTTAAAAATTGATGTTTCGATATTTTTAAAAATATTAATGAAAGATCCAACCGTACGGATGTCAAGATCTGTATATTTTAGTGATATGATAAAAAATTTAGAAAAAAGTAAATATATTTGGTTTGCCTTTTTAACAGTCAAAGAGTAGTTTGACCAGTACTTCTAACTAGTGTTTAATATCATGTTGATGTTTCGATATTTTTAAAAATATTAATGAATGATCCAACCGTACGGATGTCAAAATCAGTATATTTTAGTGATATGACAAAAATTTAGAAAAAAATAAATATATTTGGTTTGGTTTTTTAACAGTCAACTAGTAATTTGACCCGCACTTCTAAGTTCTAACTAGTGTTTAATCCCATATTGATGATTCGATTTTTTAAAAAATATTAATGAATGATCCAACCGTACGGATGTCAAAATCAGTATATTTTAGTGATATGATAAAAAATGTAGAAAAAAATAAATATATTTGGTTTGCCTTTTTAATAGTCAAAGAGTAGTTTGACCAGTACTTCAAACTAGTGTTTAATCTCATGTTGATATTTTGATATTTTTAAAAATATTAATGAATGATCCAACTGTGCGGATGTCAAAATCAGTATATTTTAGTGATATGACAAAAAATTTAGAAAAAAATAAATATATTTAGTTTGCTTTTTTAACAGTCAACTAGTAATTTGACACGTACTTCTAAGTTCTAACTAGTGTTAAATCCCATATTGATGATTTGATAGTTTTAAAAATATTAATAAATGATCCAACCGTACGGATGTCAAGATCTGTATATTGTAGTGATATGACAAAAATTTTAGAAAAAAATAAATATATTTGGTTTGTCTTTTTAATAGTCAAAGAGTAGTTTGACCAGTACTTCTAACTAGTGTTTAATCCCATATTGATGTTTTGATATTTTTAAAAATATTAATGAATGATCCAACTGTACGGATGTCAAGATCAATATATTTTAGTGATATGACAAAAATAATTTTAGAAAAAAATAAATATATTCGGTTTGCTTTTTTAACAGTGAACTAGTAATTTCACCAGTATTTCAAACTAATGTTTAATCTCATGTTGATGTTTCGATATTTTTAAAAATATTAATGAATGTTCCAACCGTACGGATGTCAAAATCAATATATTTTAGTGATATGGCAAAAATTTTAGAAAAAAAAATATATTTGGTTTTCTTTTTTAACAGTCAACTAGTAATTTGCGCAGTACTTCAAACTAGTATTTAATCTCATGTTGATGTTTCGATATTTTTAAAAATATTAATGAATGATCCAACCGTACGGATGTCAAGATCTGTAGATTTTAGTGATATAAAAAAAATTAGAAAAAAATAAATATATTTGGTTTGTCTTTGTAATAGTCAAAGAGTAGTTTGACCATTACTTCTAACTAGTGTTTAATCATATATTGATGTTTCGATATTTTTAAAAATATTAATGAATGATCCAACCGTACGGATGTCAAGATCAATATATTTTAGTGATATGACAAAAAATTTAGAAAAAAATAAATATATTTGGTTTGCCTTTTTAAGAGTCAAAGAGTAGTTTGACTAGTACTTCTAACTAGTATTTAATCCCATATTGATGTTTCAATATTTTTAAAAATATTAATGAATGATCCAACCGTACGGATGTTAAAATCAGTATATTTTAGTGATATGACAAAAATTTTAGAAAAAAATAAATATATTTGGTTTTCTTTTTTTACAGTCAACTAGTAATTTGACCGGTACTTCAAACTAGTGTTTAATCTCATGTTGATGTTTCGATATTTTTAAAAATATTAATGAATGATTCAACCTTACGGATGTCAAGATCTGTATATTTTAGTGATATGACAAAAATTTTAGAAAAAAATAAGTATATTTGGTTTGTTTTTTTAATTGTCAAAGAGTAGTTTGACCAGTATTTCTAACTAGAGTTTAATCCCATATTGATGTTTCAATATTTCTAAGAATATTAATGAATGGTCCAACCGTACGGATGTCAAGATCAATATATTTTAGTGATATGACAAAAAATTTAGAAAAAAATAAATATGTTCGGTTTATTTTTTAACAGTCAACTGGTAATTTAACCGGTACTGCTAACTAGTGTTTAATCCCATATTGATGTTTCGATATTTTTAAAAATATTAATGAATGATCCAACCTTACGGATGTCAAGATCTGTATATTTTAGTGATATGACAAAAATTTTAGAAAAAAATAAGTATATTTGGTTTGTTTTTTTAATTGTCAAAGAGTAGTTTGACCGGTACTTCTAAATAGAGTTTAATCCAATATTGATGTTTCGATATTTTTAAGAATATTAATGAATGGTCCAACCGTACGGATGTCAAGATCAATATATTTTAGTGATATGACAAAAAATTTAGAAAAAAATAAATATGTTCGGTTTATTTTTTAACAGTCAACTGGTAATTTGACCGGTACTGCTAACGAGTGTTTAATCCCATATTTATGTTTCGATATTTTTAAAAATATTAATGAATGATCCAACCGTACGGATATCAAAATAGTTAAAATTTAAATATTCAAATTACTTACATTTTTCCGTAAACTTTTTTCTTTGACAATTTTCATATCCATATGGTTGGATTATAATTTAAAACAAATACAAAATAAATTGAAACTCAAACTATAATTATTAATTGAACAATAAATATCTAACTACCATTATAATCATTTTTGCAAGAACTAAAATATAAATTTCGTGTAAATTTTATTCTATATTTTTTTCCAGAAATTTTCCGCCATTTTTAAAAATAATTCGACCGAAATCGGTTGAATTTAGTACAAAATTCGTTGGCGGGAAAATTCCCTCCATTTTTTGGCAAGGCTAAATTCGACCGAATGAGGTTGAATTTAGGAGCACGCCTAAACTCAACCGTATATGGTTGTATATAAATACGGTTGTATTTATTCGATTGTAATTAGTAAGGCTAAATTCGACCGAATGCGGTTAAATTTAGGAGCACGCCTAAACTCAACCGTATACGGTTGTATATATATACGGTTGTATTTATTCGGTTGTAATTAGTACTAAATTCGACCGCGTAAATACGACCGTATTTAAATACGACCGCATGCGGTTGTATTTAGTTGCGCCCTTAATTTCAACCGAAAAAGGTTGAATTTGATGTCGGTTGTATTTGTGCGGTTGTATTTAGTCTTGTTTTCTTGTAGTGTAACTCCATTATTATGGGGCCTTTTGGGAGGTGCCCAGAACTAAACCCGTGCGTGCTCAACATAAAACGGACAATATCATACTAATGTGGAGTTAGGTCTGCTCAGTAAGCCCAATACTAATATCATTATAAGTTTTCTCAAAAGAATGGTCATATATATACATAATTAATACACTTTTTAGTGAGTTAAAATCTACCGAAATTGGGAGAGATTTTGGTGACTATGTGTACAAAATTTGGGTTCAATATATGCACTATTTCCTACCGTTCTCTAAATTGGTAGGAAATCTATACTTTATCAATTCAAACCACTTTTTTCTGATAAGTTTTGTCAATAATCTATTGCCGTTTTTTTACAGGGGTACCTGTAGCATATGCTTCTCTTGGTTTAAATGGATTCCTGGTTTATAGCATTAGTTGGTTAATCACGTATCTCTTACATCTTAGGGTATAGACAGCACAGACTTGTCTACATCAATACAGAAGGAAAAGAAATCTGCATATTCCCAACCAAAATAAAAGAATATGGCACTTTAATTATTTGATTCGTTTAACTTTGATAATTTCTTGTCCTCCGTTCTCAACAGAAACCAAAAATAATTTGCTTTTGTAGCATATGGGCTGACAACTGGTTGTCATATTCGCAGCAGTATAAGCTCAACAGCATATGCTGAACTCATTCCTTTTTAGTTCTCTTCATCAAAGAACTCGGTCCTCATTTACTCAGCTTTCAATTATCCTGCAAAGAACAGGATCTATACTCAAAATAATATAAGGGTTCTATATCTGGCTATAGATAATGATATGTAGAAACTGATCCTAAGCTTATCAGAAATATAGAAGAAATTAAATTGCAAAAACTTGATCCAAAATTAATATAATCCAGGTGCATCAAGTGATCGTACAGCTGATAACATGTCAGGTACGGAATTCTTTTCTAAGATCTTTTATAAATAGCAAGTGAGCTGCAAATGGCAAAAAAATGAGCACATTGTAATGATTTTTTGGAATTCAGTGAAGTTCATTCCACTCTACTACCATTGTGTCCCATTGAAGTTCCAAGAGTCGATTCTTCGTTGCATAGAAGGCCGGGGAAAATGAAAAGGTAGAAAGAAGAGAGCTCTATCTGATCTTTTAGAAAGTAATGAAATCTTGAAGTTACAGCACAAGGGGAATATGTTTCTTGTTTGTTCTTCTTTTGACTATCAAACTCTGAATAAACCAAGAATATCCTATTTGCCTGTAAGATGCAGCAAATTTTGAACTTGTTTCAAGTATCTAGCTTCACTATTTATAGAGAAAAAACCTTCAAACTTTTAATGAGGCACGGAAATGTACTGATGTATTACTGGGCAATACTCTATTGGCAGAAAGCTACTTTCTTTGATTGCAGATTGTGAACAGTGAATTTCACATAGCATTTTGTTAGCTCACCGCCAAGGGAGATTTGCCCTGCAATTCAGCTTTACAAATGATCGTAAAACAATTCCTTAATCCATAGAATGTGCTATGTCTTTCGTTATATGCACTCCATTTGCTTCTACATCGTAGCAGGTCCAACCCCTTTCTTAAGCCCAGTGAGTAGTTAAAACACTTTCTTCACCTTCATATGCTTTCTTAATCCTAGATAAAATCTTAATGTGTCAAAAGAACTTTATATGTTAATAAGGACGTTGCTGTGCCAGTGTACAGTGGAAATTCCATTTTTTGATTAGTAAGTGGGATCAGTAGGTATCAACATTAGGGTTAATATTTAATTAGTTTTATTTCCGAACAAGATTTTCTTTAGCTAGGACAGTCAAATTAAATTTTCGAATTAATCATTTGTTTAGAACATTGGGATTTCCATCCATGATCAATGGGTCGAAAGAGCTATGGTGAATAGCCTTAAGTAAGAAAGGGTGTTCCTTAATGGTCGGGGAAGGATTTAATGTGTATAGGATGCTTCTGTAATAGTTCTTGCTACTTCTTCTTGAGCTCTGAGTGGTATTTCTCATAGTATGGCATTAATAATCATTTGAACTATCCATGCCTATTACATCTAAAGATATTTTGATATATGATGATGACTATGACAATGAAAATATGTTATATTTTAAGAGTATATATAAAATAATTAACAGAAATATGCGGTGAAAACACCTTAAATTACCTACAAAAAATTAAATGAAACTAATTTTGGGTGGAGGAATCACTGTGTAACTATATATACACATATAAAATTTTGACAGATAGCAAATCATTCAATATAACCTAACCCAAAGCCTACACTATTATACATTTACAATGCCAAGAGCATTGGTATATATATATCTCTATAACAACACTTTCACTTGTGAAGCTAATGTAAAACTAGGGTTTTTATATTTGGGTCCGTGCCATTGTTAACTAATGCAACACTTCTTCTCAAACATTGAGTTTTAAGCAATAACATCTACGACTACAGCAACACCATTGTATGCGACGGGTAACATATTTGACCAGCAAAACTTTAAAAAATTATAACAATACTAATAAATGCAACTTTATTACCTTAATAAAAGTGTTGTTATAGGTTTCTAAACAGTTGTGACACTTTTTTTCTAGACAACCCTGTTTTTAAAGAAATAATTCCTCCGTCCCACCGGGTTGTTTACATTGGGGGACGAAGATCGGCACGCATTATAAGACTCCCGTAAAACATGATTTCCTAAATAATTTTAAATATTTTTTATTTTAAATAAAAATATAATATTTAAACTTTTATACAAAAAATAAAAATTCAAAAAACAAATTATAAAATTATACTCCGTCCCGTTGATTTCGCTACGGTTACTATTTGCACGCATTTCGAGACCTCTATAAAATATAGTTTCGAAATTTTTTTTTTAAATTTTTTTTTGAATAAAAGTTTAAACATAAAACTTTTATACAGAAAAAAATTAAAAAAATATAATGAAGTTATACTTTAAAGGAGCATTGAAAAACATGTCAAAAAGTGATGTAGAGAATTAAACCGGACAGAGAGAGTATTTTATAGTAGTTTTAAAATACGTGTCAAATATAATAAAAAAGTATGTAAAGAATTCAGTGGGACGGAGGGAGTAATTTCTATTACATATATTGATCAGACATACACATCTGTTTATGTGACATACATCCGTTGTTGCAACACTTTGTATGCACCTGCAACTGCTTACATAGAAAAACTACTGAAATGTTCAGTATTGCAACACTTTTACCTGATGGAACGTGATCTGTTCTTACTTGGCAAATTGGTTACTGGTGCAAAATAGACTCAAAAATGGTACTGTTAATAAAGGGGAATTTCGTCCTTAGTTGTTTTTAGCATGATATATTACAGAGTTTATAACAGTGTGTAGAGCAGTTCATCACATATTTATAACAGGAGTCGTTCTTGATAGATGTTCCTGTGCTCTAGATAAATTAAAAACCAGCAATCTGTATATATATGTACAGTGTACATAGCTTTCACACCACACTTTCATAATACGGCAGAAATCTGATTAATAAAAAAAGTTCCAAGAACAAATTATTCATGTGTAGCTGTCGAATATTAATATATGATTTGGTTGGGGGTTTCCTTCAACATAGATCACGTCTTCGATTCTTAATATAAACTCAATAAGTTGATTCCATGGTGTTTACGTCCACAACTTGTTATTCCATGTACACCACAATATAAGCTGAAAAACAGCAATGTAAGCTGAATAGCATATGCTGAAACAATCCCTTTAGGAGGTTCCTTTCATAGAACATGGTCATGCGACGCGGTTTCCTTTTCATTTTTTTCCCTCTGCAAAGCAATCATCCATGATCTGACATAAGTACTTTGGTAAAGCAGTGGAATATATATTTTTATCCTCCGCTATCTAACAATCCCCTTGAAGTTAGGATTAAAGGTATTACATTCGAAATTTGGCACAGGATATTGTATTCACTCTGTAAATCACCTTAATCTATGTTATTGAACGGATGTCTACTAAATCTCTGTACAGGCGCAGCACCGATGGTGCAATTATGAAAATGTTGAAAAATAATCTTAAACTTATTTTTATTTATAGTAAATTAATAATGTTTTCTGATTTGATTTGTTCAGTTAATGACTTAGTCATGCTCACGTAATAAGTGGCAGGGGATTAGTAGGAGTTGTTAGGCCCATTACTAGTTTTCCTCATTTATATAGCTACCACTACGTTAGTTCCTTTCTATATATATTGTATCATTGATTAATAAAAAAATAGGTCTTTTGGTGTGCAAATGTGTATGTGATTTGTGTTTTACTAGTGAGAAATAAACAGATATATACTTATGTATATATAATCCGTTAAAATTCTACACTTGCTATCAGAGCCTCATGATCTAGGGCTTTGTGAGATATTTTAAAATATACACCTATACATATATGTTAAGTATTTATTTATCATATTTAATGGCATCAAAAAATTTCTTCATTTATATTTAATGAGGTATCAAGAAAAAAGTCTACGAGAGAGAAGCATGGGGAGAAGAAAGATAAGCATGATAAAAAAATTAAGGAGAAAATTGAGCAGTGAAAATAATGAGAAAGATATATGGCACAAGTGGTTGTGAAAAAATTTTGTTATAGAAATGTAGCTGATTATGTGCACCAGGAGAGAGAGAAGTGCTCCCGCAAACAAAAATGACGTTGATGAGAAGTGCATCAACAAAAAATTGTTTTTGATGAGAATTGCATCAAACTTGATAGTGGTGAGAAGTGCATCACAAAATGAAGAGATGGTGGTGAGAAGTGCATCACAAAAATGAAGAGAAGTGCTTCATAAATTTTGTTCAGCTAAGTTTAAGATTACGGGGGAGATTGTTGAAAAATAATCTTAAACTTATTTTTATTTGTAATAAATTAATAATGTTTTCTTATTTGATTTGTTCAGTTGATGACTTAGTCATGCTGTTAGTGGAGAAATTGTAAGACTCATAATAAGTGGATTAGTAGGAGTTGTTAAACACATTACTAGTTTTCCTGATTTATAGCTATAGTACGTTAGTTTCTTTCTATATATATTGTATCATTAATTAATGAAAAAGTAGGTCTTTTGGTGTGCAAATCTGTGTGTGATTTGTGTTTTACTAGTGAGAAGTAAACAAATATATACTTATGTATATATAATCAGTTAAAATTCTACAGAAAACAGGTCCAGATTCTCTTTTGAAGAACAAATTTTTAAGTTACGAGTAATGGAAAATTATGAGGACATAGCATCTGATTTTTGGAATATTATCGTTTTTATTTTCCACATCTTTTCATTTACAGGTGTGCGTAGATCAACTGGCAGAAATTGTATCCCATTGGAGTACGAAAAGTCATTATTTGTTCCAATCAAGGACTAGGAATAAAAAGGATAAGATAGACAGAAAGAGATCTATCTATAAATGAAACCAAATGTTGAGGTTATTCGAGAATGCTTAACACGTCTTTTTTACACCAGGAAACAGAATGAACTCAAGTATATGCTAAGTACAACACGTAGAAGACCTTGAACTTCTTTCAAGTCCCTACCTAGATTGTGTATTTATAAAGTGAAAATCCTGGTGAGTTGTTCATCGTCAAGCAAATGTACTAATGTATTACGGGGCAATACTCCACTGGCAGTAGCTACTAAAACTGCGGATTGTGAATACTGACTTTCACATGGCAGATTAGTGATTAGCTCACCGCCAAGGGAGATTTGCCCCGTAATTCAGCTATACTAATTAATGATCATAAATTCATCTCTTGATTCATATCATGTCATAGAATGTCCTCCTTTATAAGAACTTTGCATCTGCTTCTACATTAAAAAAAAGACGATTCCTTTACATATTTATAATGATCTGTTTTACATATTAATGTACATCTCATCTCTTGTCTTTGTTAGGAGAGTAACTCAGTTCTTCGGCTCTCTTGTAAGCATCATACTATAGTGCTAGTAATAGTAGTAGCAATCTTAACTACAGGACTAAATTCTAACATTTGGATGTAGGATAATAAGAAAGGTATGCTATATTAATTAAGATTTATATTATTCTTTTTTAGCATTTGCAGACTATTTGAAGTAGGAAAGGTGGAAATATTAACCACCAGTTAACCTCCTTATACATTTTTATGTTTAGGAAGCTACATTAACGAAATCAAACTACACTCAAACCTTGATAAACGAATACACTCGGGATCCACAACCAGCTAGCTCAGCTGGTACGAGCTAAATGAAAATACACCTAAAGGGGGGTGAATAGGTGATTATGGCTAACTAAGATTAGTTTTAATTTTACCTGATAATACTACAAGAAAAACGCGATCATACAACACCCATCGGACAACGCTTGGCCAAAAAAGTGTTGCCCAGAATTTTTATACAACAGTTTTTCAAAAACCAAAAAACAGGTGTTGGCTGATATATATTACTACAAGCAAAATAAAACTGTTGTCTAGTAAAACAAGTCAGACAAATCTTTTCATAAACCTGGTGTTGTGTGAATGACAAACTTATAGCATTACCACAACACTTTAAAATCCATTGTCTAGTTCTTAGAGGCAGACAACACTTTCTAACTTCATGTTGTGCAGGTGAGTAAGTTTGCACAACGGTTTTCAAATGATGTGTCTGAAAGATATTGAGACAATGTCTCAATTAACAGTTGTAAAAATGAAACAAGTGTTTTTTCTGTTGGTAATTTAAGATGGTGTCAAACAACGTACAAGTATAAGTGTTGTCTGAATTAAAAATGACATACAAGTGTTTTTCTATGTTGTAGATTATACTTTCAGACAATGGGCTAACCGATAAAACCGTTGTCTTACTCTGGTATTTTTTTTAAAAACATTACCAGAAACAAGGTAAACCTGTCAAACCAAAGGCAACAAGAAAAACCACCCAAACCAGATGCAACAAGCAAATCAACCAACAATCAAGAACTGAAAATAGATAACAGAACCAAGCCAAAGTTATTATGCATGTTCATACAAAGTATAGTAATTGAAAGGACAAATAAAAATACTTCAAGAAAGTTGAATTAGTTCATCAACATCATGCATGTAATTATCCATGTCATCACCACTATCATCTATCTCGGGAAAATTGGGCATGAAACAGTCATTCTCGAGTTCCACTTTGACGGATTCCTCATCTGCATCATCATAATCTTCATGGTACTTTTTCTCGGGCAATTTCAACAACACCGACCATAATTTTTCAGAGGGATCGTCGATATAACAAACTTGTTTAACATGTTTTGCTAAAACAAATGGATCATTCAAAAAACCCAACCTATTCAAATTAACCGATGTATATCCCAAGTCATCAACCTTAATCCCTTTGTTTATATCTACCCAATTGCAAAGAAAAATAGGGACCCTAAAGTGATTATAGTCCAACTCCCAGATACTTTTTATAACTCCGTAATATGTATGTGATATGTGCTCAATATTTTGATCATTACCCTGCACAACCATTGTGTCTACTTCTACACACACACCACTGCATTGAACTTGACGCATATCATCACGATCCTTGGTACTAAAGGTAACACCATCCATTCTGTAGCCACTGAATGTAGTAACATCCTTGTTGGGCTCATCTGTAATCCACCTTATCTCGGCCGATATCTCTTTTTCATCGGCCAAATTTGAAGCAATCTGAAAAAAGGAATTCAAATATGTAAAATAATTCAGGTGAGGTAGTAAGTTGTAAAACAGTGGGAAAAAATACATCAAACAACGCACGTAATACCTTTTTCATCATTTTCATGTTCCGGATATTTTGTCATTAAAAAGGCCATGTGTTCACTGCATTTAAAGATAAGACAATATAAGTTGGTTGAACTAATGACAGAAAATATATATACAATTTTTCAAGTAAAGAGAGAGAAAGTGTAAGAATTTACTCAATATATGGCATAACAGCAATGGTATTTTGTAGAACACATAAATGTGCTACTTGCAAATCAGTACAGCTGGGGGTTATAATCGTTGCACCGGATAATGGCTTGCAAATAGAATCCTTGGTATGCCTGCCTTTTTTTGCTACCCCAATTGTCACTTCTTCATTATCCACCAAACATTCAACTGCCTCTTCTGCAATATAGGCCTCAGCGATGCAACCTTCTGCACGAGCTCGATTCCTTATATATCCCTTGAATGTCTTCATGTATCTCTCAAAAGGATACATCCACCTAAGGAAAATTGGTCCACAAAACTCGACTTCTCTTACAAGATGAACCGAGATATGAAACATTAAATCAAACAACGAGGGAGGAAAGCATTTTTCAAGCTGACAAAGAGTTTCTACCAGTTGCGATTGCATTTTCTCCAGCTTATCCACCTCAATAACTTTACTACAGATCACTTTGAAAAATAGACAAAACTTGATAATAGTGTTCCTGACCTATTTTTGTAGTGACGAGCGAATCGCAATTGGGAGCAAGTGATACAAAATCGTATGGCAGTCGTGAGATCTCATTGCAGTCGTGAGATTTCATTCCGGTAAGACGAAGATTTTCCATTGAAACCAGGTTCCGAATATTAGAACAAAAACCATCAGGCAACTTCATACCAAGGATGAGCAAACAACCTTTTTTCAGAATGGGTTAGATTCCAAGATGCCAATGGTAACTTCTCCGTTTTACCCGGAGTTTTTGGCCTTAGTTCTGTTCTAATCCCCATTTCAGCCATGTCAATGCGCACAGATTCCTTGTCTTTCATCTTTTTTGGTATATTAAGCATCGTACCGAGTAAAGATTCACATATATTTTTCTCGATGTACATCACATCGAGAACATGTCGAACCGGAAAAAATTTCCAATACTCAATTTCAAAAAATATAGAAACCTTCTTCCATACAGGTCGAACATCACCTTTCTTCAATCATGGTTGGCATTGTGTTTTACCATAGACATGTCTCTTTAAATGTTGCACTCTTTCAAGTACCTCCTCTCCGGTCAATGGAACTGGAGCTATTTCTTTTTCTACGGTGTAATCAAAATCTTGTTTCTTCCGACGATAAGGATGATGACGGGGAAACCACCTTCGATGCCTCATGACCACGCACTTACGATAATTGACAAGCCTTGTAGCTTTTTTTTGATCAACACAGATAGGACAACCATTATACCCTTTGATTATATTTCCTGACAAGTTACCATAGGCTGGATAATCACTAATAGTCCATAACAAGATGCCTCTTAGCAAAAACTGCTCATTTTTGTAAGCATCGTACACTTGTTTCCCATGCCACAACTTTTTTAAATCATCTATAAGTGGTTGAAGAAACACATCAATATCATTTCCGGGTTGAGTCGATCCAAATATCAACAAGCATAGCATTATATACTTTCGTTTCATACAAAGCCATGGTGGAAGATTATAAATTAACATCAAAACAGGCCAACATGAGTAATCAAGATTACAGCTACGAAAGAGATTGAACCCATTAGAAGATAGATCTAATCGTAAGTTTCTAGGATCTGAAGAAAAATCTGGCCACCTTACATCGACTTCCTTCCATGTTTGTGCATCAGCAGGGTGTCTCAATTTACCATCCTTTAACCTTTTCCTGTCATGCCAAGTCAAGTCCTTAGATGTCTGAGGTGAGTTGAAAAAATTCCTCAGACGTGGTATTAATGGAAAATACCATAAAACCTTGGCAGGAATCCCTTCCAATTCATCTCCTTTTTTGTTTAACTTCCATCGAGAGGCTTGACAAATGCGGCACTTCGTCTCATCTTCATCTCTCTCCACGGTATAGTAAACAATCATTCGGACATACGTGTATTTTTTCATACTCCATTCCCAAGGCACACAAGCTTTTTTTAGCTTCACTGAATGAAGAAGGAAATGTGTTACCTTGTGGAAGCATAGACCCGACCAAAAGTAGCATTTCAGAGAAGCAAGTATCAGATATTTCATATTTTGCTTTCAAGTTATAAAACTTTACCAAACTCTTCATCTTAGTGTATCCTTCACATCCTGGATAACGAGGTTCATATTCAGATTGAATATGGTTAAACATTTCTGAGGAGTCCAGGGATACATCATCATTTCTACCGATTAAGATTTGATCTACCGATTCTGAACTCTCTGTCCCTTCAGTGGTAGGCTCACCTCCTTCTGTATTGCACTCTCCGTGCCAAATCCAACACTTGTACGTTTGATCGATACCATTGAGTGAAGAAGATGAAGAAATCGAGTCAAGAAATCAAGTGAAGAAGATGAAGAAATCGATTCAAGAAATCGAGTGAAGAAGATGAAGAAATCGAGTCAAAGGCGAGAAAATGAATGGCTTAGGACAAAGATCTGGGAGGTTTGAATGGCTTAAGACAAAGATCTGGGGCTATTTTTGTCATATCACTCATAAACGTTTTAAAAAAAATAGAAACTTTAGTACGAGACTAAACACAAGTTATAAGTACGGGTCAAAATACCGGTTGAGTGTTAAAGTAACAAACCAAACACATTTATTTTTTTCTCAAATTTTTGTCATATCACTAAAATATATAGTTCTTAACATCCGTATGATTGGATCATTCATAAACTTTTAAAAAAAATAGAAACTTTAGTACGAGACTAAACACAGGTTACAAGTATGGGTCAAAACACTGGTTGACTTTTAAAATAACAAACCAAATAAATTTATTTTTTTCTCAAATTTTTGTCATATCACTAAAATATATAGTTCTTAACATCCGTACGGTTGGATCATTCATAAACTTTTTTAAAAAAATAGAAACTTTAGTACGAGACTAACACAAGTTACAAGTATGGGTCAAAACACCGGTTGACTGTTAAAATAACAAACCAAATAAATTTATTTTTTTCTCAAATTTTTGTCATATCACTAAAATATATAGTTCTTAACATCCGTATGGTTGGATCATCCATAAACGTTTTTAAAAAAATAGAAACTTTAGTACGAGACTAAACACAAGTTACAAGTACGGGTTAAAATACCGGTTGAGTGTAAAAGTAACAAACCAAACACATTTATTTTTTTCTCAATTTTTTGTCATATCACTAAAATATATAGTTCTTAACATCCGTACGGTTGGATCATTCATAAACTTTTTAAAAAAAATAGAAACTTTAGGACGAGACTAAACACAAGTTACAAGTACGGGTCAAAACACCGGTTGACTGTTAAAATAACAAACCAAATAAATTTATTTTTTTCTCAAATTTTTGTCATATCACTAAAATATATAGTTCTTAACATCCGTACGGTTGGATCATTCATAAACTTTTTAAAAAAAATAGAAACTTTAATACGAGACTGAACACAAGTTACAAGTACGGGTCAAAATACCGGTTGACTGCTAAAATAACAAACCAAACACATTTATTTTTTTATCAAATTTTTGTCATATCACTCAAATATATAGTTCTTAACATCTGTACGGTTGGATTATTCATAAACATTTTTAAAAAAATAGAAACTTTAGTACGAGACTAAACACAAGTTACAAGTACGGGTCAAAACATCGGTTGACTGTTAAAATAACAAACCAAATAAATTTATTTTTTCTCAAATTTTTGTCATATCACTAAAATATATAGATCTTAACATCCGTATGGTTGGATCATTCATAAATATTTTTTAAAAAATAGAAACTTTAGTACGAGACTAAACACAAGTTACAAGTACGGGTCAAAATACCGGTTGACTGTTAAAATAACAAACCAAATACATTTATTTCTTTCTCAAATTTTTGTCATATCACTAAAATATATAGTTCTTAACATCCGGGGTGTTATAAACAATTTTCTCGTATAAAAGATAGCATGATTGATGTTAAAATTAGATCGTTATACACTATTATTAGCATAATAATTCGTAATAATATTTACGAATTAACACCGCTGTGTTCTTTAACAACAGTTTTATTATGACAACTTTTGTGTAATATAATTAACCGTTATCCTAGTACTTATAAAATGACGGTTTTTACTGTAAAACCATTGTATTTATTAGAATACTATTTTGCTGGGTAATTATGTTTCTTACAATACTATTTTATGTAAATCCGTTGTCTGAATGTGTTTAAGACAAGAGTTTAAAATTTTTGAATTTCAGTCCACAATTTTTTATACCATTTTCTAATTTACTTTTTACTTTAATTGTTTTGCTGGCAACATTATATACCGTTGGATTAAAGTAGTTTACCTGGAGTGCATCTGAGCCGTTAAATTATTTCACTTCCCTTTCTTTTTTCATTCCCCACTCCACTTCCCTCTCATTCTCCATTTTCTCTTTTCTCTCCTCTCAGAGCTCTCACAAGTCACGATACAGGTTCAATCTCCTCTCTCCTCCTCTCTATCTCTCTCCTCCTCTCTCTCCCTCTCTTTCTATTAGTAGGATATCTGTGTTTTCTTGATATTTTTTATTTTAAATTGAACATCGATATGGGTATTGATTTGCATGCACTTATTTTTGTGATTTGGGTACGAAGGTAGTGTAGTATAACTGATGTTTTTTTATTTATACTTGGGGCTTATTTATGATCTGGGTTTATATTTTATTTTAAATTGAACATCAATTGGGGTATTGATATGCATGCACTTATTTTTGTGATTTGGGTATGATGGTAGTGTAGTATAACTGATGTTTTTTATTAATACTTAGGGCTTATTTATGATTTGGGTTTATTTTGTATGCCTTGAATGTGATGTTTTTTGGGATTATGAAATCTGATTAGGGTTTATTTAATAAGTTAATGTGTTTATATTTTGGGTTGTGAAAGTTGTAGATTTAGGTTTATTTCTCTGAAGTGATGTTTTTTTTTGGGTTGTGAAAGTGGTAGATTAGGCTTAATTTTTTTGCCTTGAATGTCATGTCTTTTGGGCTGTGAAAGTTTAGGAAAGTGATGTGTTAGACTGTGTTGTTGTATGACTGTCTTACTGAGGGGAATCACGGGTTTGCCTATGCTTGATTGCTTCTCAACTATCAATATGTATTATGTGTATAATGCAGAAGAAATGAAAATATTTTAGGTGCATTAATAGAGATGCCACATGAGTGTCCTTAGCACCTCCATTATTATAATTGTATTCAACTGATATTCATGTAGTTTTTTTGGCTTTGTGTGAAGCAATTAGATTAAACTTAATGTTTTAAGTGCAGATTAATTATGGCGCCTTCAAGAAAAACAAAATCTGATCCTCGTAGAACTAGTGAAAACCTTATCAAGGCACTAAAAAAGAACAAGGCAGATGTAAAGAAAAAGACAGAGGATCCGAAAATGAGCAAGGCGGTTAAGTCCACACCTGTGAAGAACAAGACAGAGGAATGAAAAATGAGCAAGCCGATTCAGTCTGAACCTATGAAGAACAAAACAGAGGAACTAAAAACAAAGGCAAGGGCGCCAGAAAAGAACAAGGCGGTGTTTGAACCTGTGAAGGAAAAGCCAGTGGAGTCTTGCCTTCGAAATTCATCCCCTGAATTAGTAAAGAAGAATGGAATTTTTAAGAACCTAAAAAGCAAATTATCTAAAAAAAGGAAACGAGTGGAAGAAACAGCAACCAAATAAGAGGGACTTAAGCTTCTAAAACGCGGAGCAGTTATGATGCATAGGATTGTTAGGCGTAAGATGTTGGGAATTAAGCTTGAGGTGCTATTTAATAAAAAGGGTGAGCCATACGGGGATGCTGCTAAAGAAATGCAGTCTTATATTGGGGTTCTTGCCAGAACAAAAGCCCCGATATGGTATGACAGTTGGTTACGTGTTCCGGTAGAAAGAAAAAATAAGATTTTGGATTGTGTACAGGTAAAAGAAATGTATCTACAAAACCAACTAAGAATTTTACTTGTGTTAAATTATGACTGCCTATTGTAGTTAACACACATGTGATAATAAAATTGTTTATTTATGTACGTAGATGGCAAACATTGTACCACCATCAGCACGAAAGCTTTTCTGCAATCGGCATGCCATAAATGGAGGGAGTTTAAAAGCCGTTTAATAACTGAATATATCATTCCTAATAAAGATCAACCTGAGTTGTTAAAGTTTCCTCCAGCTGACTACTCCTTTATTGAGAAGGCACACTGTAATATTTTTCTTTAAAGTCGTCTAACTGATGAATTTTTACTGAGTTTTTTCTTTAATCTTTTTTATTTTATAAAATTCCCACGTAGCATAAGTAATGGGCTAACCTGAGTAGCAAATTATCTAAAAAAAGGAAACGAGTGGAAGAAACAGCAACCAAATAAGAGGGACTTAAGCTTCTAAAACGCAGAGCAGTTACGATGCATAGGATTGTTAGGCGTAAGATGTTGGGAATTAAGCATGAGGTGCTATTTAATAAAAAGGGTGAGCCATACGGGGATGCTGCTATAGAAATACAGTCTTATATTGGGGTTCTTGCCAGAACAAAAGCCCCGATATGGTATGACAGTTGGTTACGTGTTCCGGTAGAAAGAAAAAATAAGATTTGGGATTGTGTGCAGGTAAAAGAAGTTGTATCTACAAAACCAAGAATTTTACTTGTGTTAAATTATGACTGCCTATTGTAGTTAACACACATGTGATAATAAAATTGTTTATTTATGTACGTAGATGGCAAACATTATACCACCATCAGCACGAAAGCTTGTTCTGCAATCGGCATGCCATAAATGGAGGGAGTTTAAACATCGTTTAATAACTGAATATATCATTCCTAATAAAGATCAACCTGAGTTGTTAAAGTTTCCTCCGGCTGACTACTCCTTTATTGAGAAGGCACACTGTGATATTTTTCTTTAAAGTCGTCTAACTGATGAATTTTTAGTGAGTTTTTTCTTTAATCTTTTTTAATTTATAAAATTCCCACGTAGCATAAGTAATTAGCGAAACAAACTATGTTGCTAACATTTATGTGTTTTTTTCTCCAAGGACATCCACGAAAAATAGAAACTAAGGAGGAGTCTGAATTTATATCCACATTGTATTTCTCGAAAGGGCTATTCTAACCTAGAGCATGAAATGGTTAGTTCTCATGAAACATATTTATTTCACGCGTACATCATATAATTTTTTTCAATTCTTTTGTTTCGATTATATTGTATAATATTTTAAACATGTTCACACAGATGGAGACTCAAGCTGACCCTGAAATGGAGATAGATAGATCAGATAGCTGGATTCGAGCAAGGAAAGATAAAGATGGAAACTTCAAGTCAGAAGTAGTTTAAGAAATTGCTCAGGCGATTGCAAGTTTTTATTTATGTTGTTAATATATTCTTTTATCACCAAATATCTATTTTTTGGTAAATTACTTCTATTATTTATCAAATTTTTAGGGGAAAATGAAACAAAGAGTTAGTGAAGGGGATGTGACTGTGGAAGGCAGTGATGATATCTTGACCAAGGTGTTTGGTAGCCGTGAACCCAGAGGGCGGGTGCGTGGACAAGGGCGCTTTGTGAAGCAGTCTACATACTTTCATCTTCCAAGGCAGAAGAAGACATGTAGGACAATAGAGGAGAGGATTCAAGTGGGTATTCAGAAATTTTTGAAAGAAGAGATAAAAATGATAGTTGAAAAGCGAGATGCCTTTTGGGCTGCAGAGTTTCAAAAGCTGAAAGCTGGTATAGGAGGGAAGCTTATTGAAATTGGGTTAAGTCCAAATATTGGATCTCAGCAAGGAAGTTGTTCCAAGGGAGGACATGACATTCTGAAGGACTTTGATTTGCAAGGTGTAAAGAAAAAACTGGATCTCATTCAAAATGTGGGTATCGGTAAGGAAACACATATTGAAGAACATATTCAGGAGAAACCTTTGGTGGATGGCGAGGAACATATTCAGGAACATGGCGAGGCTCTCAAGGTTGTTGATGTTGAGGATAATCAAATGTTGGTTGAGGATGTGTGTCTGGAACCTAATAATAAGGAGGTGTTGGAGGTTAAAGGATGCACAGAGTGGGAATTAGCAATTGGCTCCCCGACAAATATCGTTGCTTATGCAACAGTTGATACTAAGTGTCGGGTTCTTCATGGGAAACAACTGGAAAAAGAAAATGTACGGGTCTCAATCACTCATGTACTCCAAGGATCTGAAAAGATTCCCTTCCCAATCCAAGATGAGATCGTGACGGTGGAACAAGCTGTGGGAACATATATTGCATGGCCGAGAAACCTCATAATGGAAGTGAAGACAAGCGCTGCTGCTGTGAAAGGAACTCCAAAGGTTAAATTTTCTCTATATATATATGCAAGTATATTTTTGGACTTAGTAATCTAATTTTTACAATATCGGGCCTATATATAGGTAAGTTTTTTGCGATATTATTTCTCATGTTTAGGTTGAATAATTATTTGGTTCAGTTTTATATATAATAATTTTTTTCCCTTATTTCAGTGTTGATTTTGTGGTGGTTGTCATATATTTATTTTTGTTAAAATGTTGGAAATAGCTTTGATAATTAAATTAATAATGATGCAGTTTTTAATTTATTACGTATTAATGAATTAAATCTGTTTATATTATGATTCTTTTGAAACTTATGTTGTTTTTTAAAAGTAAAGAATAAAAACATAATTTAGATTTTCAATTACTTAACATGTTAACTTTCTTTAACTTTGCATTCTCTATTTTCTTTTTATATTTTCAATTCAGGGAGGCAAGAAAACTACTGGGAAAAAATGGAAGAAGGTAAAAGATTGTGTCCCGGAACCAGAGTATGTATTGGACATGGGTGCGAATTACCCCCCTGTTTTGAAACGTCTGTGGCTTTGGGCAAAAAATGCCCTGGCTGATGGACAAGTAAACTCTTTTTATCTATGCCAAGAAGCTTTTGGAGTAACCGCTAAGAAGGCACTGTTTTTATCGGATGTGCACGCTTTATGCTCTGGGGGTGAGATATCAGGGTCCACCATTTGCATTTTTATCAAGTAAGCGTAGTTCTAAAGTTTTGTTGCCTTTATGAATACTTATTGAGTTTTTTTTTGAATTTGTCATAATCAGTATCTCCAATTTTTAACAGTTTATTGCAAGAGAATTTGAAAAAGCGCAAGATGGTTGACATGATAACGTTTGTTGATCCTGGGATGATAGGCGCACTTGGTTGTGGTAGTCTAGGAGAGAGGTCAAAATCCTTATCTATCAGATGCAGGAATGCTAAACCAGGACAAATTTTCCTGCTACCATATAATGCTGTGTTAGTACCTGTTATAATAAATAATATATTCCTTACTTAAAGATTGTTTTTTTGTTTATCATCATCTCTGTATGTTATTGTAAATTTTGTTGTTCATAAATTATCAAGAATTATTGGACGCTCACGGCTGTAAATCCAGATTCACAAACTGTTTACCGTATGGACCCATTGAAGCGCAGGATTGCAACTGAAGAATGGACAGAATACAATATTAAAATTTTATTTCAACTACAATCACTTTAATAATTAAATACAAATATGACTTACAATTGATCTATATTATATTATCGTAGTGCCATCAAACTCTACCAGGAAAAAGCAAAGAAGTTTTTAAAGAAGAAAATATCTTGGGAGAATCTGGGGGTAAATATTGTATATTTTATCGATTTCTCTATTTTACAAGAATAGTGTAGCTAGACATATATAAAGTTTTTAATGTTCTCCAGGGAGTTCCTGTCCAAACTGGGAGCAAAGATTGTGGTTTGTTTATAATGGGTTACATAAAAGAGATTTGTGCCGATATGGAATTAAAATTTCATGAGAAGGTAATGTTATAGTTATCTTTCTTTTTTCTATATCCAATTGTATTGTGGTAAATAAATGTAATTTTTACATCCATGTTTCAGTGGTTACACAGAAGCAACCTAAGTTATGGCATGAAAGAACTAAACGAGATAAGGACTGAATGGGCAAAGTACTTCATGAAGAAGCATGCCACTTGAACTTGCATACAGTGCTGCTGGGTATTTTGAGTTGTGAACATATTTTGTGTTGAAATTTGGGAGTTCTAGTCATGGCAGTTAACTCTATTTAAACGTTGTTTCTAATTACTGGCGTTTTTGTGGATATGTCCTGAAAATATTTTGCTTTCTTCTTGAATGGTCTTGTTTTTTTAAGATAAAACTTGGTTATAAGTTGGTTCTTGGTTGCAATGGTTAAATATTGGTGTAATGGTGACAATTTGCTTGTAATCTGAATGATGGTTTGGGTTTTAATTTTTATGGCATGTTCATTTTATAATGTTGCTGTGTTTAATTTTAATTTGAAAAACCATTGTTTGAGGAGATTTTAGCCAATAAAGTTATACAATAACCATATTATATTGTGTCTCACACAACACTTATAAAGACCAAGCTCATCATGTTTTATAACATATAACAAAGCTATTTAAAACTAAACCTTGTTAAAAGAAGATTCACACAATAAAAAACCATTGCCTGAACAAAACTAACTATTATCCATTATGTCCAGACAATGCTATTAAAAATAAAAAGAATTATGCCTTGAAGACCACAACAACACTTTCTACAGTAAAATATAAGTGCAAAACAAAATCATACAATACCAAGTAATAAAAAAATGTTGTATGAAGCAATTCCATCAACACAAATTTAAAATAAAGGGGTTCTCTGTATGGTTGTAAGACAATAAAATTTTATCGTTTGAAAATTGTGTATTAAGGTGGAGGACAATAAATATATCAGAATAAGGGTTGTGCGTTATGTTCTACTCCTAAACTTTTAGTAAGAACATACACAACATTTTTAAGAGAACTTGTTTAAGTATACTTGTTACAACAGAATATATAGAAAATACTTGTTTGTTATGGTTGTAATACAACGGTGGTTATCATTTGAATTGTGTGTTAAGGTGGAGGACAATATATATATCTGACTAAGGGTTGTGTGTTATGTTCTATTCTAAAACTCTTAGTGACCACATACACACTTTTTAACATTACTTGTCTAATAAATCTTGTTACAGCAGAATTTATGGAAAGACGTTGTTTGTTCTGGTTGTAATACAACGGGGATTCATAGTTGGTCGTTGTCTGTGATGACTCACACAACTGTTTCTAATCGTTGTCTGATCCATGTAAGAGACGGCGCCTCAATAGACAACGGATTTTCAGGGAATCAGATAATGGGTTGAGTTATCGATAAGCCAAAATTCACTAGAGATCTCTGAGTTGTCGACAAGTCATATTTGACTAGAGAACTCTAAGTTATCGATAAGTCAATTAGCCATTAGAGAACTCAGAGTTATCGATAAGTCAAAGTGAAGATATAAAGACTAGGGATCTCTACAAGCCAAATTCTTTTATAGAGAACTCCGAGACCTCTACAGGTAAAATTTGCTATGGAGTATTAGAGATCTCGATAAGCCAATATACTTATCGAGATGTCAAGTTCTCTATAGACCAAATGGAGATCTCGAGGTAAAATCTCAAAGTACAAAATTGCAGATCAGTTCAATATCCAAGATCAACAAACAATCCAAACAGCTGGATTGACAAGTCTACAAAAAGCAGCTTGAAGGATGTGCAAGATTAATGGTGAAGATAACTGACGAAGGAAGATCAAGATAACCACGGGATGCTAAAGATATGCTAAGCCAGAAATAGAAGATATCATTTTCTATAAATGGAAATGACAAGTGACAGTTTATAAAAGCTAATAGCATGTCTTATTGTACACTGTGTAAACCAGCAGTTAATTGAATTGTAAAGTTATCACTGGTCCTTTAGTCAGAAGTAACAATTTTGAAAGAAAATCTTGTAACTCTCTCAAGTAGAAGCTAAGCTCTTTATCAACAAAGAGCCTAGAAATTTTGTAGCAAAATATTCTTAATTTTAATATAAAATTAAGTGAGTTTTGAAGATTTGTGTTCTTTTATTTTCTGCAAGCTTGATCTCTGCATGAACACATTTTTACTACAAGATTTAATTTACTTTGTTCAACCATAAAAGATTCAAGAAAAGCTTAAAAACAGTAAAACACATTCACCCTCCCTCCGTGTGTTATTCATTTCCTAACAGTCTGAGATTTATATGACCGCTACAAAACGTAGTTTAGACATTAGGTTGAAATCTAGAGTTCCAATAGCAAGAAAATCATAGAAGAGTTCATAAAACCTGATAGTTCTTCTCAAAATTTATTATTCATAATGACCAATACGAAACTGGAAATGTACATAATTTTATTTATTTATTATATTTAAAAGTACGTTTATAATGCCGTTGCAAAGTGCAGATTAGTAAACTAGCTATAATATTTTTTATTAGTTTTGTGTTTGACGAGAGAGCTGCTCAAACTAATTTTTATCTAATTTATAATATTAGTATATATCAGAATTTATAAAAATTTCATGACGCAGCCTCTCTTTGCGGTTTTATTTAATATATATATATATTAAATATTGTATATTCTCACTATTTTAATATCATATTAGTTTTGTTTGTGATACTGTTCTGGTTCATTTAATTTGTATTAGTTTTTGGCTCATTTTATTAAACGTGTTGGTTTCGCTCGACTCGTAAAAATAGACGAGCCGAGTTCGGGAAGATGTTTAGGCTCGAATAAGAGTAAAATTAAACGAATCGGCTCGCCCGACTCGTTAAAACTGGCTCGTTTAAAACGAGCCTGCTCGACTCGACTCATGAAATTAAACGGCTCGAGTTCGGACAGAAATTTAGGCTCAATTAGTTAAAACAATCGACTCGACTTGAATTACGCCCGCTCAAAAATCAGCTCGCTTGGCCAAAATTATAGTGGTAATTGATAGTGGATATTACCCGAAAAAAATGATAATAGCATCTAGACTAGAGTCAGCCAATTTACACTTGGCCTATATATAATTTAGGATCCATTCATCTAGATTAGTTACAAAGTATAGTTACAAAGTATTTTTAAATAACGATGCTGCGGTATAAATCTCAAGCCTTGTGGGAGTAGTATATATACCCAGATAATAGAAGAGATGACTACAAATTAAATGGATGATTACATTGAATATTTTGTATCATTTTTGTAAAAGATTTAGATTTTTTTTCTAAAAGTTTTCTTGTGGAATTATAATATTATGTATACCCTCTCGTTTCACAAGACTGCAAGCTACTAATCACGTAAAGTTTAGATGGAAAGAAATGGCATATTAAGACGAAGAAATTAAAAACATGCGATGTTATAAATCACGACGATAATCACTACTACATTATACTTGCCTCGATCCGTAATTTAATGTTGTCAATCATGCATGACTACATCATTTTGTATGTTCGCTTAACAAACGTACAATTAGTTTCATGGTTACCTATCAACTTGTGGCCCAACTTAATTTCATTCCCTCTTAAAAATCTCACTTATCAGAACTTTGGTGTCTTGGTGGATGTTCAAGTGTATGCCAAAACGGAGAGCCATGGAGCCAAGCAAAAGTAAGGAGAGCACGATTAGACTAACAAACCCAATGCTGACAAAGTCTAACTACACGACATGGGCCCTAAAGATGAAAGTATTTATGCAAGCGCATGGTGTATGAGACGCAATTGATCCAAAGGATCCCAAGGAGAGCTTAGAATAGAGAACAGATAAAATAGCACTCGCAGGGATCTATCAAGCAATCCCTGAGGACATACTTTTGTCTGTGGCTGAAAAGAAAACAGCAAGAGAAGCATGGGATGCAATCAAAACTCTATGTCTAGGGGATGATAAAGTGAAGAAGGAGAGAGCTCAAACTCTTAAATCCGAGTTTAGATCGATGACCATGAGAGAAATAGAGCAGCTTGATGATTTTTGTGCAAGATTAAGTGGTGTCTTGATTAAGTCAAATGCAAACAGTACGGGTGGTGAATCAAAATTAATTCTTGATTAAGTCAAATGCAAACAGTACGGGTGGTGAATCAAATGTTTGGTACCTAGATAATGGGGCCAGTAACTACATGTCCGGACAATGATCAAAGTTCAAGAATTTAGACGTAAAGGTGACAGGCAAGGTGAAGTTCAGGGACGGGTCCATAATAGACATCAAAGGAAAAGGGTCTGTCCACTTTACTTGTAAGAACGGTGAAGAAAGAGTCTTACAAGAGGTATATTTTATTCCCACGCTCTGTAACAATATAATTAGTTTGGGTCAACAATCAGAGTGTGGTAATAAGGTGATCTTATCAGGTGATTACTTGTGGATCTATGATAAGAGTGGAAAATTGTTTGTAAAAGTAAAACGAACTAATAAGAGATTGTATAAGTTGGTTATGGGAGAAGAGAGAGGTGTATGTTTATTTACCAAGGCAGAGGAGAACTCATGGCTTTGGCATCTGCGACTGGGCCATATAAATTTCAAAGTTATGCTTCTCATGGCCAGGAATAAGATGGTATATGGTTTTCCAGATTTGGTTCAACCAAAGGAAACGTGTAGTGGATGTCTATTGGAAAAACAAGTACGACATCCATTCCCTTCCAAAACTAATTATGCTACTACAAGGAGCCTAGGACTTATCCATGGGGATATTGGTGGTCCCATCTCACCACCAACATCGGCTGGAAACAAATACTTATACTTTTTGTTGATGATTACAGTCGTGTGATGTGGGTTTTCATGATCAAGGCTAAGGATGAAACTCTATATATGTTCAAAAATTCAAGGCATTGGTTGAGAAAGAATCCAAGGAAGAGATACAAGTATTAAAAACTGATAGGGGAGGTGAGTTTTGCTCAAAAGAATTCACAACTTTTTACGAGATGGATGGAATAACTTGACACTATACAACTACCTATTCTCCATAACATAATGGTGTGGTAGAGCGTTGAAACAGAACCGTGGATGCAATGGCTCGAAGTTTATTGAAAGAGCGAGAAATACCAGCATATATGTGGGGAGAGGCTGTTAGACATGCCGTTTATAAGTTGAACAGATTACCTACACGAGCTCTGTCGGAATTGACCCCATATAAAGCATGGTCGAAGAAGAAACCGCAAATTGATTATTTGAAAGTATTCGGATGTATTGCTCATATGAAGATGCCCAACGTCCATGTAAAGAAATTAGACGATCGGAGCAAACTGGTTATACATTTAGGAAGAGAGCCTGGGACGAAAGGATATCAATTGTATGATCCAAACACAGGGGCTTGCATATAAGTCGAGACGTCATTTTTGAGGAAGCTAAAACTTGGAAGTGGAAGGAAGAATAAGCAGAACGATGTCATGAATTTGGTGGTTTTATAGTAGTTGGGTATCTGGTCGAAGTAAACGAAGACACTACTGAATATGAGGGAAGTGAGGATGCAAAAAATGACGTGATGACACCACAATCAAGTGGCTCACAGGCATCACAATCACGTGGCTCAAAAACTCAACAGTCAAGTCAGAACAATGACTCAGAAAACTACAGTGAGAATAGCGGACCAGTGAGAACCAGTCGACTCAGTGACATATACAACAGTACTGAAGAGATTGAAATTGAATATGAGCTACTACTGTTGGGGGTGGATGAACCAGTCACATACAAGCAAGCAGTAAAAGAAAAGGTCTGGAGGAGTGCAATGAAGGCTGAAATAGAGGCGATTGAGAAGAATAGAATGTGGGAATTAACAGATTTTCCCTCGAGAAAATGACCTATTGATCTGAAGTGGGTTTTTAAGTTAAAGAAAAACACTAGTGGTAAAGTAGTGAAACATAATGCACGCTTGGTGGCAAAGGGCTATGTGCAGAGGTACGGTATTGATTACGAAGAGGTTTTTGCTCTGGTTACAAGGTTGGAGACGGTACGGCTATTACTAGCTCTAGCAGCAAAAAATCAATGGGAAATTCATCATTTAGATGTAAAAACAGCATTTCTAAATAGTGTATTACAAGAGGAAGTTTATGTGAGCCAACTGGAGGGGTATGAAATAGAGGGCCAGGAGGGAAAAGTTTATAGATTGGTCAAGTCCCTGTATGGTTTGCGTCAAGCACCACGGGCTTGGTACGCTTAGTTGAATAAGTGCCTGGAGAAATTGGGTTTCATAAAGTGTCCTTTTGAACAAGCTGTGTACACAAGACGACAAGGAAATAACTATTTGTTAACTGGAGTATATGTCGACGATCTACTTGTTACTGGGAGAAGTCTGGAGAGTATTTTTACTTTTAAACGACAGATGAGTAGTGAGTTCGAGATGAGTGATCTCGGGAAACTATCTTATTACCTGGGTTTAGAAGTCGAGCAGGGAGAAGGCTTCATAGAGGTGAAATAAATGTCATATGCAAAGAAAGTTTTGGAAAAAACAGGGATGTCTGATTGTAACCCAGTCTAGTACCCGATGGACCCAAAACTACAGCTACACAAGGATGAAAGGGGCAGTCCAGTGGATTCCACAGAATTTAAAAGTATGATAGGAGGGTTGAGATATTTGGTTCACACAAGACCAGACATAGCTTACGCAGTTGGAGTGGTCAACAAATATATGGAGAAGCCTACGGAGTTACACATGAATGCAGCAAAAAGAATTCTTAGATATATAAAGGTTACGTTGGTATATGGCTTGATCTATGTAAAAGGGCGAGGGAATTATTTGCTGTCAGGATATTCAGACAATGATCTAGCAGGAAGCTTGGATGACAGAAAAAGTATAGGAGGCATTGCCTTCTATTTAGATGAATCGCTAATCACCTGGGTTTCACAAAAACAAAGGTGTGTAGTTTTGTCATCCTGTGAAGCTGAGTTTGTGGAAGCTACGGCTACAACATGCCAAGAAATCTGGCTGCAGAAATTATTAGGTCATATATTAGATGTACCAGTTGGTATCTTTGCCTGATCAACAAGATATTAGGTTTATGCCAAAATTCTTTCCTTTCCAAATTTATTGGATATTGCAATTCTGTTCATACTTTACATGACAGAGGTTTTCAGGAAACGTATGTATATATATAGGTGTATATATATATCGGGACTTAATGAAGTATATCATAACTTCATTTCCTTCAAAATATTTCAAAGATTGAATTTATTCAAGTCTTATTATGTAGTCTCATCAGTGTGATGAACTTTTGAAATTAATTATAACTTGAACGGTGGTAGTTCAAGTAGTATTTGGAAAAAGATATAAGTATATTGGAGTATCTTGTAACTTCATCTTTTAAACTTATATCTAGTAAATGATTATCTTATGTATGACAAAGATTTTCAGAAAAACGTTGAGACAAGGTTAGATATATTAGATCACCTTGCAACGATATTTTTATACAGTTATAAACTGGAACTTTGTGCATATTATGCATGGAAGAGGACTTCCAAGATTTTGAAAAGTATATATGTATATATACTAAATATTTTGTGACTTCATCGCATTAAAATATCAAACTTGGTTCATTTCTTTTGACCAAGACTTTCATGAGTACTATGAGAAGGCTCATATATTATTAATCATTATACATATTATTTTGGTGGGCTTGCTGCTCACCCTTGCTTTCTTCTTTCATCACACAACATCAGATAGACAAGATGAACAGGACCAAGCTCCCAATTCGCGAGCGGATAGGAAACATTCCGCAGTTTCCTATAGGCGTTGATGTCGCTATAGCTGAGGTAGGAACTACCAATAGGCTAGGCTTTCAACTTTTGATGTACCAGATTTATGTATATTTATGAATTGTAATAATGGCAAAGAAATGTAAATATATTCAGAAAACCTTTTAAGGTGTATTGCAGATAATTGTGGAATAAAATGACTTGTGGATATTTTTGGATGTTCATCTCTGAGACTATAACGTGTGGTGTGTGTGTTTATTGTGGGGTCACAGTACAGAGTAGTTGAGTAATTATTAAGATTGGGTGTTATTAAGGGAAATGGAACTCGTGACAACCCGGATCCCCGACCCCGGATTTGGGGGCGTTACAGAAATGGTATCAGAGCTAAGCGTTATAAACCTCAGAGATGATGTGACGTTAAGATAATAAGTTCAATAAGATAATAAGAACTCTTTCCAAGTTCATAGTCGGACTACCTAACGTAGTACTGACAGTTAAAACCCTTATGGGAACCCCTATAAATATCGTGATAGTAGCGTAGTTCGTTATCGTACATGGTAGCGGGACTCCGAACCCTGAGGTTGAGGAGCAACAGCGCGATGATGTTTTATTACTAATTGGAGATCGGATTGTGGATCCGATAGAGTGTCCTAATGCAGAACCGGATGATGTTGATATTGAGGATGTAGCGGTTGAGGATATTGTCCTAGAAGGGATAGTTGTTGAGGAGGATCCCGTGGAGGATCCTGACAAGAATGAATAAAGGACCACTCAGGAATTGATGACCATGGTTAGGGAAACTACCAGAGGTAGGATTGGTCGGTCACTACCGGAGGTTCGTTCAAGTTTGTAAAGATAGTAGCCCCCTTTAACGCGGCTTACTCGTAAGACTGAGAAGTTCGAATGGACAGAGAAATGCGAGAACAGCTTTCAAGAACTGAAGCAAAGGTTGGTGACGGCCCCTATGCTGGCGTTGCCGGATGGAAAAGGAGATTCTGTGAAGTGTAGTGACGCTTCGCACAAGGGCTTAGGGTGCGTGCTTACGCAGCACGGTAAGGTAATCGCGTACATGTCAAGACAATTAAGGTAATATGAAATTCGATATCCCCACCCATGAGCTTGGGCTCATGGCAATAGTTTTTCCCTAAAGATTTGAGGCACTACTTGTATCGAGAGAAGTGTGAGATTCATAAACCATAGGAGCTCTAGTACATTTTTACGTAGAAAGAGCTCAACATACGCCAGAGGAGGCGGTTAGAGCTAATCAAGAATTATGATTGGGAGATTCTTTATCATTCGGGGAAAGCCAATGTGGTGGCTGATGCCCTTAGTAAAAAGGAGAGACTCAAGATGATAATGTCTTTGGGAGAGTTGATAAGAGATTTTGAGAAAATGGAAATAGTAGTGAAGGTAACCAGAGCCGGTACCGAAAAGCTGTTTGAGATTGCAATACAGACCGAATTATCGGAAAAGAACATATTGTGCCAGAAAAAGTGATGAATGAAGGCAGAGAGCCAACAAATAGATATGAGATTAATACCGAGAAAGATGATAAGGGAATAATGAGGTATTCCTATAGAATTTGGGTTCCAAATGGTCAAGAGCTTAAAGATGAGATCTTAGATGAAAGTCATAGTTCAAGGAATAAGATTAAGGGCAAACCCTGAATGTGATAGTCAGGGAGGACGCCATCAAGATAGAAGGAACCCATAACATAATGAAGTGGAAAATGAGGATTTTAACGTATAAGATAACCCCAAGTATGGGAGAAGGATGAAACATTTCATACTAAGGAAACAGAAAGTCGAGTAAGGAAAGGAGACCCGAGACGGTACTCCTATACGACAATTCATGGACCTGTCTAAAAAGAAGTTAGACTATTATCCCCAACCACCACCTTGAGGAAACAATGCGGTAGGAAATTCTTTCATGACCTTTAAGTCGCTAAGCTCTCAGAGTTCCAAGGAACAAGCTGACCCAGCCGAGGCAAGAGTCTGGCTAAAGGAAATATAGGAATCATTTGAGATTCAAAATGATTGATGAACCATAAAAGACTGTTTTTGTCACTTACCCTCCTAAGAGAGAGACCGCCCGCTGGTGAAAGGCCAAGGAAGGAACGGAGCAAGAGATTATAATAAACTGATTTAAATTCAGTCAATTGTTTTCGGGAAAGTAATTCCCAAAGATAAGGAGATAGTGTAAAAGCTTTAGAGCCAGAACAAAGGCAGACGAGTATGATGAATTATGAATCTAAGATGTAAAAGTTGTCAAGATTCGTTCTGAAAACACGAATCCAGAATGACGGGATGTTTGAAATCAATGCTTATGTTGTGTTGGTTCATGAAATAATGATAAGAGAAAGGAATATAACGGCAATAGAGTTTGAGGAATGATAAGGGAGTTGGGTATGAGGAAACCCTAAAGACTCGTAGAAATAGAAATAGAAGAGTATGTAATCGTCAGGATGAGGGTGATTCACCATGAGTTAAAATTGATGGTTGAGGGCATAAAAGATACATATATTTTATCCCCTGTAAGTTGGGAAGATTCGAGGAAACCTTGAGATAATTTGAAGGATAAATAATGAGACGCGGATAGACTGAGGAGACAAGAAAGTAAGAAATTAAGAAAATTGGATGAAGGAAGTGACCTTCAAGAAGGTGAAGTGTAAGACCGGTGGCATGATACCCAGAAAGGGAGACGCCAGATATGAAAGATATCCCAACATTGAGGTGACTATTGAGATAAACAACAAAAGTAAATAAGGAATTATTAAGAAGAAGTTCACGTTGAACACGACCAATATCTTCCAGAACATCCTTGTTATCATTACCAGATTAGGCAAGAAAAGTGGATAACCGTTGTTATCTTTTGGAGGCCATTTTGATTAACCTCATTTTGTATACAGATGTTATTGTGAAATTAGGCATATACTATCGAGGTGGGAATGATTGAATAAGACACCCTTATCAGGGATATATGACTTGATTTATCCATGGAAGGATGCAGGTACCTTTTAAAGGTGGAATTAAGAATAGAACATCGGTAAATCCTAGGGGAATGCATAAAGGTTGGCATTTCACCCTTAATAGGGACAGTTTGAGTTTTGACAGGATGAATTGGAAAGGATTAAGGTAATAACAACCTTTAAGAATCAGTGGAGAAATTTTTCAGAAGTATATAGACAATGGTTCTAGAAATAGTAAATGGTATTTCGATATGCCCTGTATCTAGGGAATACAGGAGGAACTATTGAAAGATAACCTTAGAGGTTTTGCATGGAGATAGGTAATATTCAAATTTCTCAAGAATAAAAATGTTGATAAAAGGAATATGACGTAATTATAATGATGCCAAGTGGGGCACGTGTTAAACCACGAGAAAGTATGGATCGAACCAGTAAAGGTCGAAATTGTTGAGGGTAATTAGGACCTAAGACAAAAGATGTTCTAAGTACGATCGAGAGTCAGTCGCGACAGTGATTAACCTCTAAAGACTGAGGCAATAACTTATGGAAAAATGGTGATTTTTTTTTCACTCATTAGATTTTAATGAAAACATCTTCACATCAGCTGTGATGGAAATGAGGTAGAAAATTTAGTTGAAGGTGGTTAAAAGACATTGATTATAAGGAACTATTACTATCAGGAAAGGCCAAAGAGGTGGCCGACACTTTAACGGTAAAAGGATAATTGTAGGCGCTTGTGCCAAAGAATACAGTGATGATGGTTAAAGCTGTGAAGGTTGTATTATGGGTTGGAAGATTGACATTCCTTCTGATGACTGTGCAATACCCAACCGTAAAAGTAGTTGGTAATGGTTTAATTCGTGTAATCGCCATGAACGGGCTATCTATCTTAGAAGGTCCTATCTTGAGATAAGCCAGGACCATATTTTAAAAAGGACTAAACAAACCTTTGAGTTAAGTCTTCTATTGAAGGCATATGATTAAGAATGGTATTAACCTGCTATCGTTGCTTTGAGCGAAACTCTTCTGCAATTTTATCTGCTTCATGTCATGTATGTATGTCAGAATCAGGAGTGTACTCCATGAATCATGAATGGTGATTATGTTACCTCCTTAGAAGGATTTGATACGACATGTATGGACTCCGTATGGTTAGATATTAAGACTTCATGGAAAATGAATGACTACAGTAGGTCAGTGGTGGACCATAGTAAGGCAGCAATGATTCTGCGAGTATTGAGCTGATTACAACCGTGAGAGTTATATTGGAATGGGTGTTGAGATTGAGTACCACTAATCGGGCCGTGGTAGTGTATAAGTTATCATTGATAGACTAATTAAGTAGAGTATCTACCTAGTGAATAATTATTCTTTCTTATCAATAGAGAGTCGTATTATTATACGAGGAAGGTTGCGGTGCAAGCATAGAATTCTAGTAACGATGATGTATAGAATGAGATCCCAGATTCGATTTTCGATGTCGAGGGAGTTTCAAAGGTGATTGTGTATAAGCTCGAGGAAGAGTGTGGGTCCATAGAATGATGGACGGGATAGCGAAAATATTTAGGCATGGGAAATACGATGCTATAATGCTTAATGTTGATTTATATACGTATATGATTTGTTCTCCTATGACAAACCTCTATAGTTCAGAGGTAGGTTCCAAGCCAGATATTTTGTGGCAGTATATTTTTTTTCATATATACAATTCTCTTCAATTCGTTCTTTTCTCTTCTTTTCATTTCATGTAAGCTGAGAAGAACAACCCTTCCAGAAAGGGGAGGTATTGTCGAATGACTATCTATCTGTGTGATAGAAGCCTAGTAGGATACCATCTATTGTTTAATTGTTTGTCAAGTACTAAAGGTTGGCCACCTTCTGTACTAACTATGCGATATAACAAGTGTTCATGATCATAGTGATCTCTCAACAAATTCCTTTACTTCTATATGAAGGATTAAGCTTTCGAAAATAGAAACAGCTGAAAAAGGAGTAATAAAGTTTTGGTGGTATTCAGAATGGAAACACATTCGTGATACTAAGGTTGACGTGGTTATTAAAAGGTTATAGAATGCTAACGAGCCAAAGGTATAACCAGTATAATATTAGGAACGGAAGGTAATAGCGATTACAAACTGGAAAAGAATGGGTATTGAGAAGCAAAAGCTCTAATGCTAAAAGCTATAATGAGAGTCTGTGCAATAGAATTGAAAGAATTTGGAATGATCACTTAACGCGGATTAAGTTATCTTACGACAATAGATCATATGTCATTATCGAGATGTCGCCTTATGAGATCCTTGAGGGAAGACAATGTCGATCTCCCTTATGTTAGGATGAAGATGTAGAGCGCAAGATGCTCGGACCCGCAGTAGTCCAAAGGACCAAGGATATGATAAATCTAATCAGAGGATGGCTGGTAGTAGCCCAAGATGGGAACATGAAGTATGTTGATTTAACACGAAAGGACAAGGAATGGGAAATAGGGGACCTAGTAATGTTATAGGTATTCCTTGGGAAAAGGGTTGATGAGATTCGGAAAGAAAGGAAAGCTAAGTCCACGAATTGTTGGACCCTTGGATATATTAAGACGTATTGGGAGGATAGCATATGAGCTAGCCCTAACCCCGAACATGTAGCAGGTCGTAACATGTTCCACGTATCAATGTTAAGGAAGTGTAATTCAGATGCTAGATAAATAGGGGCATATGAGCGCATAGACATGCAACCCGACGTAACCTATATGAAGTGACCAGGAAGGGTTATAGAGTGAAAAGGAACAAGTGCTTAGGAGAAAGATTATCAAACTAGGCAGAGTTTGGTGGTAGGACCACAATGTGGGAAAATTTACTTGAGAGTTAGAAAGTGCAATGCTAAGAGGGTATCCCTATTCATTTTCTATCTGATTCCGGGACGGAATCCTTTAAAGGAGGGGAGACTGTAATAACCCCAATTTTTGGAAATTTTTGAAACCCTTATGAATAGTGTTTTTGCTGAATGAGAAAACTTTTCATGCCACACTATGTAGGGGTTCTGATATGGATATTCTGAGATTTTATTAGTACTCTATATGGTATATAAGTGTATGTAAAGATCGTCAGAATCCAATTCCGAACACTTTGATTTTTCCCGGAAATCCACTAGATACGAAAAGAATTGAATATAAGGTAACAGGATACGAAGGATTTAAATTAAAGGATTATAAGAGAGGATCATAAAAAGGAATATAATGTATTGAGAAAGGTTAAGGGAACCCAAGTAATAAGATCCCGGGTATGATCCCTCAAACGATAAACGAAAATGAAAGTTAAGCGAACCGTATAACAGATCAGCGGTCATTAGGCAAACAATTAGGAAGTTAATCAAAGGGATTAGAGAGAGTGATGTCACCCAACCAATGAGAAGGGGACAAGGAGGGAAAGATGACATCACAGCATGACATAGGCATGACATAAGGAGGAAGGAGATGTGGATGGTTGTTAACCATACAAAATCAAGGTTAATTAAGTAATTAACCTAAAACAACACAAAAATCAACCAACCAAAAGCAAAACAAGGCAAAACACAAAAATCTCTCTTTCTTATTCATCTTGCTCTCGGCTTTTTGAAGAAATGCAAGGATGAGAATTTCAAAACCCTAGCTACACGCCTTCAAAAATTAAGAGGTTTGTTTCTTTAGCTTCCATAATTCATAACTAAGATGAGCCATAAGTTTAAGGTCAAGATTCCATGTTTAACATAGCTAATTAATTCATCAAACTTCCTAAGTTTAAGGCTTCCTAAGTGATTCTCCACTCTCCAAGGAAGGTATAACTTCTCAAACCCTTAGTATTAAGTTTTGTTGGTTTAGATTTCATAATGTTAGATGATGGGTTAGTGTAATGAGTGTGTACTCATGATAGAGCTTTGTTTAGTAAGTGGTTTTGTTGATTTTGGAGTTAGGAGTGATGCTTGTTAGATTTGAAGTTCTTGGTCACATTTTTTGACTTGGTTTAGATGAATAAATTGGTAATATTGAGTTGATTTGGGGCTGTTGTAATGTAGTTTAGATGGAGGTTTGATTGGGTTGTGAATTGGAGTTGAAATTGTGGTTGTTTGAATTGGTTTAAATTTGGGAAATCGCGTAAACATAGCCGTCGTAACGTCCGATTTTCTTTAGACTGTTTTTGTGCATAACATTAGGACCCGAGAACCCCCTGCTAGATTATGACCATTGCCATGTTTAGATAGCTCATGTTACGAGCTTCGTTTTGATATGTAGTTCGTTCGATTCCGATGCACGGTTTAGGAGAAACGACCGTTTCAAGTAACGGTGTTTCGCGAACGAAACTTTTCCCCTTGCCTTACTTTGAAACCTTGGTTAAGGACCTTAAATGACTAATTGGGGTAAGAAACATTTATGGTAAGTGTGTTAGGCAGTTGGTAAGACACTCGCGAAGGAATCGCCTTAAAACTCGTAATGGTTAATTTATTAAAAATGGTGGAGCCGAGGGTACTCGAGTGACTTAAGAAAATCAGTAAGCGCAAAACAAGCGTTAGAGTCTAAGTTAGTTAAAGTATAGATTTACAAGTGACTTTGGTTTAATTCCAACTTTCTTATTGTTTATAGGTTACCAGACTCGTCCCGAGCCATTCGTAACCCCCAGTCGCTCAGGCAAGTTTTCTACCCGATATACTGTTGTTGTGATGTAAATATATGTATATGCATTATCTTGTGATAGTGCATGATTGTTATTAGCAAATTTTGCGATATATTGGAGCATGCTGATATGGTATATATGCATGTCTGTTTCGTAATCTGGTTATCTATCTGTTGATTCCAATGCTTATAGTTGCATAATACCTATGCTAGAAATAAGCAAGTAGTTGCGTATACCCTTAGTATTTGGGATAAAAGGTGAACATATTTCTAAACCGGGAGTCGATGTTCCCGAGTATATTATATATATATATATATATATGGATATAGTTTTTAAAACTATTGATTGAATAAGGTTTATTCGATACCTTTATTTTACTTAATTGAATATTAATTTGAGTATTCATTCGAGGGCTTATGACTCAGTTTAGTTTATTATTTGAATATTATTTGAATATTCATTTGAGGGCTTATGACTCAGTTTATATTATTATTGAATATTACTTGGATATTCATTTGAGGATGTATGACTCCTTTATTTTATGAATATTATTTATAGTATTCATTCGAGGTATTATGACTCCGCTTATTACTTAATAATATTCTTTATTGTATTAAAGAATAAGGTGTCGATAATCAAACTTATTTTTGATTATTCAAATAAAGATATTACTTTCGTATAAGTATATCTTTGATTATTTGCTATTCATTCAAGTATAAGTTTTCCAACTTCTACCTCAATTATTCTTATGGGAATATTATTTAAATAATAATATTCAGATATTTCTTTCATATCGGGACTGATTTATTTTAATAAATCAGTATTACTCCAAACATTCTTAAAAATGTTTTCGAGTCTTCAAAATGATTTTTAAAAGTTAGAGCGGATTCCAAAACTCATTTTTATATTTAAGATCTTCCTTTCAAAGGGGATTTAAATATTCGCTCAAAACCTGGGGAATCCGGCTCAGTGGTGTATTTTATATTCGCAACAAGGTTGCAGTTTTGGTAGATGAATTGATTACTTACCCAACGTTCGGGAAGTAAGTCCATCTATTGAGTCGGCATAAGCAACATGGGCTCAGTGGGCGTCCATGATAGTGTAAGTGGCTCAGTGGGAGTCCATCAAATGCATAAGTGGCTGAGTGGCAGTCCAGCATAAGGTCCTATTGCGACCAGGGTGATGACCAGTGGGGAATTCGTCCATCTACTAGTAGAAAAGGTTACTTATTGGTATCTTTGCCTGATCAGCAAGATATCAGGTTTATGCCGAAATTCTTTCCTTTCCAAATTTATTGGATATTGCAATTCTGTTCATACTTTACATGACAGAGGTTTTCAGGAAACGTATGTATATATATCGGGACTTAATGAAGTATATCATAACTTCATTTGCTTCAAAATATTTCAAAGATTGAATCTATTCAAGTCTTATCTTGTAGTCTCATCAGTGTGATGAACTTTTGAAATTAATTATAACTTAAACGGTGGTAGTTCAAGTAGTATTTGGAAAAAGATATAAGTATATTGGAGTATCTTGTAACTTCATCTTTTAAACTTATATTTAGTAAATGATTATCTTATGTATGACAAAGATTTTCAGAAAAACGTTGAGACAAGGTTAGATATATTAGATCACCTTGCAACGATATTTTTATACAGTTATAAACTGGAACTTTGTGTATATTATGCATGGAAGAGGACTTCCAAGATTTTGAAAAGTATATATGTATATATACTAAATATTTTGCGACTTCATCGCATTAAAATATCAAACTTGGTTCATTTCTTTTGACCAAGACTTTCATGAGTACTATGAGAAGGCTCATATATTGTTAATCATTATACATATTATTTTGGTGGGCTTGCTGCTCACCCTTGCTTTCTTCTTTCATCACACAACATCAGATAGACAAGATGAACATGACCAAGCTCCCAATTCGCGAGCGGATAGGAAACATTCCGCAGTTTCCTATAGGCGTTGATGTCGCTGTAGCTGAGGTAGGAACTACCAATAGGCTAGGCTTTCAACTTTTGATGTACCAGATTTATGTATATTTATGAATTGTAATAATGGAAAAGAAATGTAAATTTATTTAGAAAACCTTTTAAGGTGTATTGCAGATAATTGTGGAATAAAATGACTTGTGGATATTTTTGGATGTTCATCTCTGAGACTATAACGTGTGGTGTGTGTGTTTATTGTGGGGTCACAGTACAGAGTAGCTGAGTAATTATTAAGATTGGGTGTTATTAAGGGAAATGGAACTCGTGACAACCCGGATCCCCGACCCCAGATTTGGGGGCGTTACAGGGAGTGATGGAATGGTACGACCAATCCTTAGCATGTTTGGTGGATCCAACCACCGTGTCACCTCTCCTAAAGCCCCAGTTAGGCCTAAAGGAGTGTGCCTTAAGTGGAGGATCCACGTCATCCCCCAGCTCCACAACAGGGACGTGGGGCTTAAGGAAAATGGGAGCATCAGGCTTGCCCCTGGGGTCCCTGTTTAGCTTGGCCCTCTTCTGGCGGCCAGATTCCCCCTCCTTGGGACTGTTGACGTTATTAATAGCCTCATAAGCTGAAAGAAAAAGTAGAAAGAATATTAAATTTTAGAAGATAATAAAGTTGCAATTAAAGGGAAGGAAAAATAGTTATGCAGGTATAAATTTACCCTTATCACTGGCCTGAGAGAGACCAACTTTCTTCAAGGAAAACTCATCTAAAAGGGTCCGGGTGTCTGTTTTCTCATCATCTGAAATTAAGGCTTGATAGGCCACCTCCTCCTCATCAGTTAACCTGATGCTACCAGGACTACCATCTGATACTTTGCAAAAGGGCCTACGGAAGAGTGTGCCCAATCACCCCCGGCCCAGGTCAGCCTAACAAACTCATCCCTCCATTTAGGGTTGTTCTCGACTATGGAGTTGCTATCGAAAATATGGGGAATTTCGGGTCGTTGACGAATTAAAACCCAGCCCAGTTGACTCATGGAACTATTATAAAATTGAAAAACTTTCTTAAAGACAGCTACAGAAAGAGGAAAATTGTTTCTAAGACAAAGAACCATAAAACAGAGAATATTCCTCCATGCATTAGGGGGAAGTTGACAAGGGTTAATTTTTACGTCTACAAGCAGACGAGGAATAAATTCATGAAATGGAAACCTAAGACCCGCGTTCAGGGCTCCTCGATAAATAAACAAGGTATCCCCCTCCCAGTTACATGTCCTATCCCTGGGGGCAGCTGGGGTGATCCTAAGATAGGGTGGAAGTTTATACAAGGAATTCATGGACTCAATTCTACCCTCTAACTCATGAAAAGTGTTACCATGGTTATACGAATCTAATTCAGATAGAGAGGGATATTCATCACCTCTAGAGTTTATCATATCGATTAAGGAAGTATACGGAGATTGAATTTGAATGTTTGTACCTCTCTTGGAAGCGTTCATCTTCCCCAAACGAGCCAAGTCACGATCCACCATTGATATGCTTCGGATGAATGCTTAAAACCCAGAAAAACTTGAAGGAGGTGGAGTTGCGGTGGCTGAAGTCGCCGGAAATCGCCTTCTTAAGAGAGAAATCTAAGAGAATTTTTAGAGGAAATTTGAGAAATGAGGAGTGAAGTGAGGATTCTCACTTTTCACTTCTCTTATATAAGCGAAAAGCTCGGAATATAAGGCATTTTAGGCCCATATAGCCAGGCCCAACTTAAAAAGCCCATTATCAAGAAGTGTCAGGAATAATCTAGAAGCACCGATGGAAACTGAAGGGTCAAAAATCGACCAGAATTTTAAAGAAATGATTCGATCAGAGTCCTAATCGACATAAGGCAGGAATCCTGATCGATATTGTATTCGATTAAAAGGGTAAAAAGCCACTTAGTTCGATCAGATTCCTCATCGACAGAGGAAAGAATCCTGATCGATATTTCATTCGATCAAAAGGTAGAAATTCACTTAGTTCGATCAGAGTCCTGATCGACAGAGGAAAGAATCCTGATCGATATTTCATTCGATCAAAAGGGTAGAAATTTACTTAGTTCGATCAGAGTATTGATCGACAAAAAGAAGAATCCTGATCGAAGATACCATCGATTAGAGTGGTGTATTGTGAGCTAGTTCAGTCAGAATCCTGATCGAAATCGATCAGGAATTCTGATCGATTCTCCATAAATCCTGGTCGAAGATTCAGTCGACCAGAATGTAACTTTCTGAGCTAGAGTGTAACTTTCTGAGCTAGTTCGATAAGGATCCTGATCGAAATCGATCAGGAATCCTGATCGAAGATTCAGTCGACAAGAATGGCAATATCACAGTAAGATCGATCAGGATCCTGATCGATTTCGACCAGGATCCCTGATCGATTTGGTATGAATCCTGATCGATTTTAAGCCAGAAAATTAAGGAATAATCCCAGAATAAAGGGAAAAATTCCAGAAAATTAAGGAAAAATCCCAGAATAAAGGGAAAAATTCAAGAAAATTAAGGAAAAATCCCATAATAAAGGGAAAAATTCCAGAAAATTAAGGAAAAATCCAAAAATTAAGGGAAAAATTCCTGGAAATTAAGATAATTTCTGAATAAAAAGGGATAAAAGTAAATCGTTGTAAATGTGTAGGTCGCTCCACACTTTACGCAAAGAAGATACCCTGTTAGGGAACAAATGAACTTAACTTCTGCGAAACCTAGTCTCTGTTTCCCAAAAGTTGGGGGTAAATGATAGGGATAAATAAATCCTAATTATGTAATTAAATATTACATTAATTATACAAGATGTGGGCTGCTAGGCCCAACAAGAAGATGTATGATATTCAGACCAAATAGGTTAGCACATTGATCAGGCCCGATGGACCAGATCAGGCCTGATAGAACAATGAAGGCCCAAAACTCTGATTATTGATTAATTTCATAATTAATTAACAAGGGGAAAATCAGCTATGGAAAAGAGTCCCAATAAGGACATAAATCCTTGAAGATTGGCCTCCAAGGAACCTCATAGGATAAGGAATCAGCTTCCTACTTCCTAGGACTCCAAAGTCCATTCTAATTCAGAGACATGACCACCAAGTCTCCTATACCAAGTCCAATTCAAGGACCACCAACATCTATATAAGGGGCCTCACCCCACAAATCAGAACTACATTTTTTGACTTGATCATTGGCAATCAGCAAGGTACGTAGGCATCTTGTTAAGGCAGATCGAGTCACGAAACACAAGAGCAGTCAAATCGAGACTTGAAGCTCACGTTCCTTAGTAATAAATACAGCAATTATATATCTTAGTTTTTAACCCATAACACAAATACATTTATTTTTTTCTAAAATATTTATCATATCACTAAAATATATAGATATTGACATCTGTAAGGTTGGATCATTCATAAACATTTTTTAAAAAATCGAAATATCGATATTGGACTAATACTAGTAAGAAGTATTGGTCAAAGTACTATTTGACAGTTAAAATAGTAAACTAAATACATTTATTTTTTTCTAAATTTTTTATCCTATCAGTAAAATATATAGATATTAACATCTATAAGGTGGATCATTCATAAACATTTTTTAAAAAAATCGAAACATCGATATTAAACTAACACTAGTAAGTAGTACTGGTCAAACTACTAGTTGACTGTTAAAATAGCAAATCAAATACATTTATTTTTTTTCTAAAATTTCTATCATATCAGTAAAAATATATAGATATTAACATCTATAAGGTTGGATCATTCATAAACATCTTTTAAAAATACCAAACATCGATATTGGACTAACATTAATAAGAAGTACTAGTCAAATTAATAGTTGACTGTTAAAATATCAAACCAAATATATTTATTTTTTTCTAAAATTTTTATTGTATCACTAACATATATATATATATATATCTTGACATCCTTATGGTTGGATCATTCATAAATATTTTTTAAAAAACCGAAACATCGGTACGGGACTAAACACTAATAAGAATAACTGGTCAAACTACTAGTTGACTGTTAAAATAGCACACTAAATACATTTATTTTTTTCTAAAATTTTTATCATATCACTAAAATATAAATATCTTGACATCCTTATGGTTGGATCATTCATAAATATTTTGTAAAAAATTGAAACATCGGTATGAGACTAAACACTAGTAAGAAGTACTCGTCAAACTACTTGTTGACTATTAAAATAACAAATCAAATACAATTATTTTTTTCTAAAATTTTTATCATATCAGTAAAATATATAGATCTTGACATCCTTATGGTTGGATCATTCATAAACATTTTTTAAAAAATCGAAACATCTGTACGGGACTAAACACTAGTAATAATAACTGGTCAAACTACTAGTTAACTGTTAAAATAGCAAACCAAATACATTTATTTTTTTCTAAAATATTTATCATATCACTAAAATATATAGATCTTGACATCCTTATGGTTCGATCATTCATGAACATTTTATAAATAATTGAAACATCGGTATGAAACTAAACACTAGTAAGAAGTACGTGTCAAACTACTAGTTGACTGTTAAAATAATAAACCAAATACATTTATTTTTTTCTAAAATTTTTATCATATCATTAAAATATATAAATCTTGACATCCTTACGGTTGGATCATTCATAAATATGTTTTACAAAATTAAAACACTGGTATGAGACTAAACACTAGTAAGAAGTACTGGTCAAACTACTTGTTGACTGTTAAAATAACAAACCAAATACATTTATTTTTTTCTAAATTTTTTATTATATCACTAAAATATATAGATCTTGAGATCCTTATGGTTGGATCATTCATAAACATTTTTTAAAAAATTGAACATCCGTATGTTACTAAACACTAGTAAGAAATACTGGTCAAACTACTAGTTGACTATTAAAATAGTAAACCAAATATATTATTTTTTTTCTAAAAATTTATCAGATCACTAAAATATATAGATCTTGATATCCTTACGGTTGGAACATTCATAAATATTTTTTAAAAAAATTAAAAAATTAGTTTGGGAGTAAACACTAGCAAGAAGTAGTGGACAAATTACGGATTGACTGTTAATCTTGCACAAAAAGTAAAAATATAATTATAAAGTCCTGTTTATGAATCAATATATCAAAATATAAAATTATAAAACGAGCGATTTATTATTGGAGAAGAGTGCATACATATTGATAGCAACTGTAACGTCGGTGATCCACTTCGTTCCATCTTTTCATATATATATTTCTATATATAAGTATATAGATGTGTAAGTAATGTTCTTGAATTAAACTCTTAATTTTATGATTATTTTTTATTAGATGGTGTGATTGAAGTTGTAAATGTACTAGTGTTTGCGTATTTTGTAATTTTTGTTTCGCTTGCAAGTTCAGATTTGATCTTATAATTCACTTTAATTCACTTTAAGTTACTTTTGTTCAGAAATTAATATAATTGTTCTATTTTTCGGATTGTTCTTATATTTATTGTGAAACACGCATGTTGTACAAGGTCAATTAAATTGATGGATTCCAGGAGTAGGATGCTAAAGTCTGTGTTGTGCAAGATATGCCTGTACCTTAACAAGACTAAGACAATTTGTCAACCCTACGTAAGTTGTATTGTTATCTTAATTTGTATATTGTACTTGTAACACTTAAAGTCAGTAAAAATGTTAAAGGAGTAGACTGGAGTCTTTTTCTATAAATAGTGTCAAGCCTAAGAATTCTATCTGGAAGAAGATCAAGAAGATCATGGCTCAGAAGAACTATAAAGAAGCTTGGAGTTGAATAAATTTGTTTTAGGAAAAATATTCTAAGTCAAGATCTCTCCAAGTCACAGATTTAGTGTTATAGAGAAGTCATTCAAGAACTCAAAATGACTTATCAAGAAGTCAAATTGAAGACATAGAGGTTGGAGATATCGACAAGTAATTTCTTCACTAGAGAACTCAGAGTTATCGTGAAGTCAATATTTATTAGAAAACTCTAAGTTATCGATAAGCCAAAATTCATTAGAGAACCTAGAGTTATCGATAAGCCAAAATTCACTAGAGAACTCTGAGTTGTCGACAAGTCAAATTTGACTAGAGAACTCTAAGTTATCGATAAGTCAATTAGCCATTAGAGAACTCGGAGTTATCGATAAGTCAAAGTGAAGATATAAAGACTAGAGATCTCTACAAGCCAAATTCTTTTATAGAGAACTCAGAGACCTCTACAAGTCAAATTTGCTATGGAGTATTAGAGATCTCGATAAGCCAATATACTTATCGAGATGTCAAGTTCTCTATTGACCAAATGGAGATCTCGAGGTAAAATCTCAAAGTACAAGATTGCATATCAGTTCAATATCCAAAATTTAACAATCAACAAACAATCCAAACAGCTGCATTGACAAGTCTACAAAAAGCAGTTTGAAGGATGTGCAAGATCAATGGTGAAGATTAACTGACGAAGGAAGATCAAGATAATCACAGGATGCTAAAGATATGCTAAGCCAGAAATAGAAGATATCATTTTCTATAAATGGAAATAACAAGTGACTATTTACAAAAGCTAATAGCATGTCTTATTATACACTGTGTAAACCAGCAGTTAACTGGATTATAAAGTTATCACTGGTCCTTTAGTCAGAAGTAACAATTTAGATAGAAAATCTTGTAACTCTCTCAAGTAGAAGCTAAGCTCTTTATCAACAAAGAGCCTAGAAATTTTTTAGCAACACATTCTTAATGTTAATATAAAATCAAGTGAGTTTTGAAGATTTATGTTCTTTTATTTTCTGCAAGCTTGATCTCTGCATGAACACATATTTACTACAAGATTTAGTTTACTTTGTTCAACTATAAAAGATTCAAGAAAAGCTCAAAATTAGTAAAACACATTCAGCCCCCCCCCTCTGTATGTTATTCATTTCCTAACAAGTGGTATCAGCGCAAAATCTGAAAGTAAACAGATTCAAGATCTTGGAAGAATGAATACACAGAAAATCAGTAGCATCAAAATTCCTACCTTTGACAAAGCTAACTACACTCTTTGGAAAAAGAAAATGTTATTGTTTATCAGGATGGCCAATCCAATCTATATTCAGATACTCAAAAATGGGCCCTTCACTCCTATGGTTAGAGTTGAAGAGATAGTGATATGGTCATTCCAGCTCATTATGCTCCAAAAGACCCTTTTGAGTATACTGAGCCTGAAAAAGAGAAAGTTTTCCTGGATAGTGGCTTGTAATTAATATTGATTGAGTCACTTGACAATGTGATGTATAACAACATTGTCAAATGTGACACTTCCAAGCAAATATGGAAAAGATTTAGATACTCTGTGAGGGAACTGAGGAAGTTGGATCTAATCAAAGAAGGATACTGATTTCACAGTATGAAGGTTCCATAGCCAATCCAAAGGAAAGTATAACTGATGTGTTTGAAAGGTTTAACAAGCTGATAAATGATTTGCAACTCCATGAAAAATATTATGAAGCTGAAGAAGTGAACTTGAAGTTCTTGATTACTCTCCCTGATCATTTAGAACAGAAAATCTTAGCAATCAGGGAAAGGAGAGATCTGAGCAGAATAACACTGGAAGTTCTATAAGGAATTCTAAAAACATATTAACTAGAAATGATCCAAAGGAAATCATTGAGATCTGGTCAGTAACATGTTGTAGATGGCTCAAGTACTTTAATTTTCAATGAAATCCAAACATCTATTGATGAGCCAAGATCTCAAATTCTGGTTGCCTCAACAAGTGAGCAAAGAACAAATGATTCACAAGAATAAGTCATTTCGGAATTGGAAGAAGATAAGTTATACACTCTTGATGAAGTGGATGAGCTAGATCAGTCTATGGCTTATTTGGCTAGAAAATTCTCCAATATTAGAGTAAAGAAGCCAAGATTTTTCAAGGGTAAAGGACAGTCTCTCAACAAAAGACAGCAGCTGGAAAGGAAAAGGGAAGTACACTTCTGATGGCAAGAATGGTTACAAAACTGGATTTGTTGACATATCTAAGATAAGGTGCTACAACTGTGATGAGTTAGGCCATTTTGCTACAGAATGCAGGAAACCTAAGAAAGCAAAGAAGGATAAAGCTTATCTTGAATTGGAAGCAAAGTATGAAACTCTTCTGAAGAAACAGCAAAGCAAAGCTTATATTGCAGAGGGTAAAAGTTGGGATGACTCTGAAAATGATGAAGATGAAGAATTTGGAAATTATGCACTCATGGCCTTGGAGCAAGGAGAATCATCCTCATCTAAATCACAGGTAACAACTCTTACCACCATTGATTTAAATGTGAGTCAATTTAAGGAAACTGTAGAGAAGATGAGAACAGAAATGTTTCACATTCACACAAGCATGGTTGCTGCTAATGAAGAAGTTAGCAGATTAACAAAGATAAATGAGAAGCTTGAAAGTGAAAAGCAAGAAACTGAATTGTTGCTGGTGGAGCTTGAAGATGTAAAGCAAGAGAATGCTTATCTCAAGAACAAGCTCAAGTGTGCAAATGAAATTGAAGCAGTGCTAAGGGAGAAGCTGGAAAAGAATGAAGTAAAGTTGAAGTCTTTCAGAAATACATCTGAGTTGGTTGGACAATACCATGAGAAAAACAAACCAGGTACAAATATTGTTATTGGTCTTGACTATGATGCCTTGAACAGCAAGAAGAAAGATATTGGTGACAAGAAAAAGCAACAGCTAATGAAAATGTTCTAGCTATGCTGAAAAAGGTTGTATCACCTATGTTCAAAGCATGTGAAGTCAACTTCAGTGAAGAAGAATTGATCATCAAGCAAGAAATTGCTGATGAGGACAAAGAGAAGAAAACTGCAGAATCAACTCAGTCTTCCAATACTGAAGAAAAGCTCATGGACAAACAAAGTCCCAAGACACCTGTTAAAGAGACCAAAAATAAAGATGCAAGAAAGAAAAAGAAAAAATATAAATGGAAAATAGGGATTAACAAAAGCAACAATTTTGCTTATGTTGCAGATGCTCCAAGAAAGAAATGTGAAAAATGTGGCTCTGTGAATCACCTAACTCACCTTTGTAAAAAGGCAGTTAGCAAGCCAACTCAAGGAGCCTGCAAATACAATGAAGCAAATGTGAATGATCCCTACTCCTTCTGTGACAAGTTTAATTGACTGCATTTCTTGCAACTTAAAGTGATGAAAAGTTGCCACAAACTAAGAGTAGACCTCAAAGAAACAAAAATTGGGTCTACAACAGAAAAGGGAAAATGCTCAACAGTCAACGAACTCTATTTTATCTGAAACTACTCATTCTACTTCTGTTAAATCAGTTAACAAGAAGAAAGTACCCAATACTGCTTGGGTTGCTAAACACACTTAAAACTCATTGTGTGTAGGGAAAAGTGAAGAAAGTCATCCGGATCATAGAAAGTGGATGTTCCAGGCATATGATAGGTGATAAAGCCCTGCTATCATAGTTTGAGGAGAAAGCTGGCCCTTTGGTGACCTTTGGAGACAACAACAAAGGATTCATAATGGGATATGGAAAAATTATTTCTGAAAATGTTGTCATTGATGATGTAGCACTGGTAGCTGGTCTTGAAGTGAATCTTCTCAGTGTTAGCCAATTTACAGACAAAGGCTTTGAAGTTTTATTCAACAAAGAAGAATGCACTTTTGTTAAGCAAGAAAACTGGTGAAGTTGCTCTGAAAGGAGCAAGGAAAGGAAGCTTGTTTGTTGCAGACTTAAACTCAACAAATAAGGAAGAAATTTGTTGCTTCTACACCAAGGCATCAGAAGAACAAAGCAAGCTATGGTATAAGAAGCTATCTCACTTAAATTTCAAGACAATTAACACCTTGGTCAAAAAGGAGTTGGTAAGAGACATGCCTAAGCTTGGAATTTGCTCAGTTGAAGTTTGTGAAGCTTGTCAGAAAGGAAAAAATGAAAAGATCAAGTCACAAGTCAAAAACTTGAATTCTATAAGTGCATCATTACAGCTCATTCACATGGACTTATTTGGGCCAGTAAATGTCTTATCAATTTCAAGGAACAAATATGCACTTGTGATGGTGGATGATTTCTCAAGAAACACTTGGGTAGAGTTCATGCACACATCATAATTGAGCACATCAAGAAGATAGAAAAATAGGCTGAAGATTACAATTGTGTAAAAAGATTGAGAAGTGATAAAGGAACAGAATTCAGAAATGCTACACTGAGTGAATTCTGCAAAAGTAAAGGCATTGTTCAAGAATTTTCAGCTGCTAGAACACCTCAACAAAATGGAGTAGTTGAAAGAAAGAACAGAATATTAGTTGAAGTTGCTAGGACAATGCTGCAAGATGTCAAGTTGCCAACAAGTTTCTGGGAAGAAGCTGTTAACACTGCATGCTACACTCAGAGCGGATATCTCATCAACAAGGCACATGGTAAATTACCTTAGTCAATCATGTCTAAAATAAAGCCTACTTATTACAAGAAACAGGTCCATCAGCGACCGCTTATCAGCGACCGAAAACCGTAGCAAGAAGCTATCAGCGACCGCTCTCCGTAGCTGATGTTCATCGCATAAAAACTAGTAGTTAAATTGCGCGTCTGCGACTACTTTTAGCGACCACTCTATTGGCGACAGACTTTAGCGACCGAGTCCGTCGCTAAGCTGAGTCAGCACCGCTATGTCAAATACTGACGTGGCGGCGACTGGATCGGCGACGAAAATCTGTCGCAGCAGTTGGAGACTATTTTAGAGACCGTTTTCTGTCACTAAAGTCTGCGACCGATATTAGCTACTGTATTTTGTCGCGAAAAACAACGACTGGTTTTGCTACGGAAATCAGTAGCTAATGTTTGCGACTAATTATGGCTACCACTAGTGGTCGCTAAAACAACAACGATTTTTTGCTACTATATTTTATCGCTAAAATTTGCTACTCTTTTGGCTACCGCCTACGGTCGCTAATATAGCGGACCCCTTTCAGCTACTAATATTTGGTCGCAAATTTAAAAAATTTTGCGACAGTTTTCAGCTACTGAATTTGGTTGCAAATTTCAGCAACAAGCTTTTAGCTCCACTTTACGTCGCTATTTTTAATATTAATTTAGGTAGGTTTTAGCTACTGCATTCGTTGCTAAAAATAATTCAAGATTTGAAATATAATTCTATTTCAGTACATTTCTAAATATTAATACCTATTTTTCCAATACATGCAACAAAACATAGTCCAACATTATAAACATTTGCTCAAATCCAGATATCCAAATTCCCTTAATAATAAATGTTCAAATACTTTTACACCATCCAGAAAATGAAAATGACAAACGTAGATTTAAGTGTCAGCCAAGTAAGAAAGTACATCACGAAAACAGAAATGCAACAAAGTTCAAATATAAAAGAAACATAATATGACTCAGACACACTAAGAAGATCCATCAAACTCGTCATCATGATCATCACGATGTCCTCCCTGTAATCAACAAAATAATAAAGGAATTAATGATATCTCCTACGTACTAACTACGCCATTCAAATTATAAAAAAAATAAAAACTGAAATTCAAGCTTCACTGGATAAAATACCTCGGAGCTATCCCCCTGATTTGATGCATTCACCTCCACCACTGCACGAGCCAGCTCCTTGGGATCAAGAGCTCCCAGATGGCCTCCCAATATATGAGAAGCTCCGGATCTCGACATATAGCCCTCACACACTCAACCGGAGTACGAACAGCTGGTTGACTCGATGATTGTGAAGACTATGTACTAAATGAGGAGCCATATATGGATGGGCGTCGTCGTTGTCCTTGACCTTTGACATAGTTCTTCTTCACTTTGGATTCCGTATCCCACAAATCCTGATCAAATATGAGTGCTCAGTGCCCTTAGGATAGCGCTCATCAAATAAAACGTCGATAATCCTCCTGTCATCATTTTACCAATTAAACAAAAAAAAACTAAATTAGTCCCAAATTAAATATGAACTATGTTAATATTCCTATACTATAAATATATACTAATAATACATTGATATTGTGATGACTAGTTAAAATATTGAGATCGAAAAAATTAATTTTTTTGATAACTAGAAGAAAAAAATGACATTTACTAAGATTTTTATGTAGTTGATAGGATTCTGTATTTTTATATACGTGTGCACAAGAAATTAAAAAATAACGTACAATACATCCTAAAATCATCGTATCCTAGTTAATGTATAAGCTGGGAGAACAAATTTATATTAATAAATTCATTAAAGGGAAATTTAAAACCGGTATAAACCTTTCTTCCCACATTTGAGTTGAACATAATAAATGCCTGAAAAAGATGGTGTTCATTTGCTTATCTAAACTTGTACTAAAATTGTAACTTTAGCAGCTTATAATATTCCCTATATATTAGTAAAGACATGTGAAAGGTAACATCCCAAATTAAAGTTATATGGAATTGTACTGATTCAATTTCAGGCTACTAATTTTAGTCTAAACCTTACTAGTTATTACATTACTATTGAATAAAATAATGAAAAAAAATTCAATTTGGAAACACCAAAAACAAAATTAATAAAAGCTTATTACCGCTATAGTAACAGCTTCAGGCAGACCATCACGAGTTTTCACATACACATCCACCTAGTTAATAGGACCTTGAGATTGAGCCTCCTATACAAGACATATATCAGTACGACATAATAAACATGTGATATTCTAGATCTTATGATTATAACATATTAAAACTATTCATTCATACCTTGTTAGCTATATGTTGCAACTCGGATATACTGCCTCCTTTGTAGGTACCTTTAGCCTTCTCGCCACCTCTAGCTATTACTTGAAGCAGTCTTTCTCTTCTTTAACCATTTTTTATCTCTCCACTGATTACACATCTTCCCATATATCAGCAGTGCACCACCACCAGGGGCTATACTCGTGCATGTGTTCCATTGCATTTTCATGGTCAACTCCAGCATTGTGCAAGGATTTCTTATGGTCTTTGGAAAGGTTGTCTTTAGTGCGAGCAGCACACTTTTGCCAAAAAATACTAGATATAAGGGAACCCTGCTCGAACCCTGCTCGTCCTCCCACCTGTAACGTTTCTGTAAAAAACAATTTTATCAAAGAATATACTTGCAAGTTATTTTATATATAATAAGAATGACAAATGAGTGCAAGTTTATATTTACACTAGAATAAAAGCATTTAGAAAAAAAAAACATCGAGAATATACAAAAGTAAAATATTGAGAATCATATGAGAATGACAAAATAATATCTCTAGAAAGATATCTTTCTCCCTCTGCGCATAGCCAAAAGTACCAATTCCCCCTTCCCAAAACCTTCACCTCATTATCCACTTTGTATCGTATCTTCACCAAGCTCTATGCATTCTATAGTAATCAAATTTATAATTTATAATAAATCTCTAAATTTTGATGTAAATATTGTATTTGGTATAATGCTTTATTCAAAACAAATACAATAATTTATAATATGATACTAAAAATGTTTTAGACTAAAATAATATAATTACGGTCCAATAATAATTATATATAATACATTTTTTTAAAATTTAAACATTTTTCTCTTTCACTTTTATTTATAAGAGATCATGTGCTATCTATTGGCACACTGCAAAAGGGAAGGAATTTGTATCAGTGAATACAAACCATTTAAAAAGAATGCAACATGACAACTTAATATAGATGCAACGTTATGCTGTGTTTTAAATCTATTACTAGCTCTTTATATGCAAATCATCATATAAATGTAGCAACTTGTACCAAAATTATACGTCTTATAATTTGTAGTAAGAGGATAGTTAGGCCTGTAATCAAGTGCAACCAGCACAGGAAACATAGAACAAGAATACTAGAACATCAGGAATATTGACAACAGCTAAAATTAAACAAATAATTATACGCTCCTGTCGATGTAATTATCAACGATAAGTGCACAAATAATTTATCATGCTGATGTTAGTCAGTACTAGCTATGAAAATTCACATTTCTATTTTCTCAGCATAATATCCTTTACTCATTGAACTCAAGTGTTCAACTGTATTGACAATTGACCATACCAGCCTTGTTGGATACATCCTTTACTCTGTTTCTGCTGGAAAACATTATGCAATTTACAATTGTACTTTTGATAAGGTTCAAACCTCCAGGGAGCGAGGAAGATACGGCTACACCAAAAGGTGTTGCGAGTTTTATGGTGATATATTTGCTTAAAAAACAAACACTTTCTTATAACACCAGCAGCAGATATAGAGTTAATGTTGTTTCAACATCACTTTATTACAATACATACACCAACATCCATCAGCGCCAGTGTATAGTTGTTATGGATACCCCTCCCAAATTTATTAATTCTAGACCCCAAATTATTGATTATTATATCCAAACTATACTTTTGGTTTTCAGCAGGTGTGTATCTTCTATCTACTACCATTTCTTCTTTTTCAATTTTATGGCCTATTTTTTATTTACCACTTATAATTGCCATTCTCCTAAGATTATCCAATCAACAATCCCAATTTAGGATTCTTTTTTTTCAACTTTTATATTGTTTTTTATGTAGTCAAAAAGATGCTGAAATGTGTTTATATAATGCTTCTTGTGAAACCCATTTCGGCTCCTGCTGCCATGTTGAAGAACAAGTGGCCCAGGCATGTATGTTTAACTTATTCCCTTTTGCACTCTTTATCTTGTGTATTCTTAGTTAAAGTAGATGTGGCACTGAATTGATATGTTTACAAGTACAGAAGCTTTTATTTTTATTTGTTTTCCAAGCAGCTCTTATCATCTAACTTGAATTTTTTAACTCTTGTTCGTGTTTTTTAAAGGATGTTAAAGTCACTTCTTTTTAGATCAAAATTTATCAATAAAGACTATTTAGCTTTTATGTATTACATAGGTTTACCGAGGGTGCTCTCAGTAAGGCCAGACCAAGACTTTCATATTGTAAGAAAGGACTCCAGTTATTACAAGGTTCAACCAAATTCTCCATCGAGCTCTTCCAAGGAAAGTTCATGGTTGTTGCCTTTAAACAATTTAAAACACGGGCTACTATGTTCAAATATATACATTCAATAAGTGTGTTTATAAGCAATGAATAATTATATAAAACACCCAGGAAAATTATTACCACCACCCTGAAACACCCCATGGGGGACTAGGCCCTAAAACAGAGTATGTACTCTCTGTATCCACGTAATTGACGGACATTTATTATATTTAATCTGAATTCTGGGATCACCAATTATTTTCAGAGATTAATCTGAACAACATAGGTGTCACAATTTAGTTATCAAATATAATGCAAATTACTAATAGTAGCCACGTCCGAGTAACTCCTAGCACCTACGAAAGTAAATAACTAAATCAAAAAAATAAATTTTTAAAAATATTATATTCTACGACTTATCCTTATTTCCTAAACAGGAGCTATGGCTTGAGGATGAATACCAATTGTTCCCAAAATCTATCTATATATCTTTATACATCTTTGTAAGTTTATTTATTAAGTATTTTAGGAGTTATGTAACCGAAGATTACTGTTTAGAATCAGAATTATGTTGAATTTTCATTAATTATAATTATAATCATAAGTCATTTATTAAGTTTTATACCGGGTAACTAACTATTAGGTGACTTTAATATATTATGTTTATACATGATTACCAATATGTTAAAACACAAGATTTAGAGAATGATTTCTCAAATATGTATAACCAGTAATTTCTTGCAATAGAACATACAAGAAAGAGATACTATTGGCACACCAAAACAATCACAAGAGGGGGATGAGTTCAAAGGCAGCCTTCACACAAACAGAAAGAAGATTTACAGAATGATTATCAAATATGTATAACTACCAGTAATTTGTTGCAATATAATATAGGAGAAATAGATACAATTTATCCACAAACTACATACAGAGGTTAAGGAATAGACATGTACATATCGACTAAAGAATTAACAAATAGATTACAAAATTAACAATAGATTACCTGGAAAGAGGATCGGAAGAAGATGATCGGAATGGTTTGTACAACAGCAGAATTGGGTATAGGTGTTGTACTGAGGTTATGGGTACGGTTCACTGTTGCGTGTATAATTCTTATTTAATAAATTAAAAACAAAATTTATGTTTATTTTATTTGTTTAAGTTTTTTGATTTTCTTCATATATTTTATTGTTTATAAGTCTCAAATATTGTAATATTCTATGATTCAAATATTATTAAAAAAATAATATTATATATTTCAAAATAAAAATATCTAAGAATAAAGAAATTTCTTAATATTATAAAAATAACAATAAATATTATAAACCGCTATAATATAAATAACTATCGTAGTTTACTATGCTACAGTTCACACCCATATTCTAAAATAACACTCTTTTTCTTTATTTTTTACTTTAATGAGATGCTTTTTCATTATTCACAGATCTAATGTAACAAATATTATATTATTTATTAATCAATAATCAATATATAATATATTTTTTTCTTTTTAATAATATCAAATTTTGAGAAAATTACAAAAATATACAAAACGATACGAGAGGCGCCACCATACCACAATTGTGTTCTCCTTTATATTAGTATAATATATTGATATAATGATTTTAAAAAATATTGAGAAATTGTATTAATATTTAGGAAAAATAATATATTATTGAAAAAATCTAACATTTAATAAATTTTAGGAAAATACAATATAGTCAGTTGATTTTAAGAGAATGGGAGAAATTGTACTAAAATGAAATTTTGGAGAATATATATCAAAATTATAAGTTAATTTAAATAGAAATAAGTTTAAGAGAATGTTATCATGGTAATACTTATTAATTAAAAAAATTAAGAAAATTAGAAAAATAGGATGAGACGATTTGAAAGGCGGCACCTAAACGCCTTATATTTTCCTTTACATAATTGTATTGATTTTTGATAGTTAGTTTTTTTACAACATTCGTTGCAGTTGCTATTTGATTTGCTATAAAAAAGTTTGTCATATTTTCATACAAAATTTGCTATTTTTCAAAGTTGATATTAACTAAATTTAAAAATGATACATTAATATTATTTATAATAAAAAATGAATTTTTAATATTCATCGTCAGTGACGGCATTCAGTCGCTGATACTTTTCGATCGCTAAAAAGTGCGCCAAAATCCCATCTACAAAAAAAATCAAATTTGGGAGAATTTCTGCTGCAATCAGTCGTTGATACCTTTCGGTCACTAATACTTCTAGTCGCTAAATTTGAGACCAAATGATGTCGCTGTTTTTGGTGCTGACATGGAACTATCTGCTACCACTTGCGGTTGCTGATAAAATTTACTAGCAAAAGAAAAAGCGCAAAATTTGCGCGGAATTTTTTTTCGGGAGGGGGAATGGTTGTGACTGAATAGCTACGGGCTGCGGTCGCTAAGTACCTATTAGCTACGAAAATGTGCCCGGTCGCGGAATGTGGTCGCTAATGCTTATTATTGCTACCGAAGTTCCGGTCGCTAAAAAAGTTGGTCACTAATAGGCCAGTTTCTTGTAGTGACTGTAAAGCATCTTCATGTGTTTGGAAGCAAGTGTTATATTTTGAAAGACAACTTTGAATATGTGGAAAAATTTGACTCAAAAGCCTTTGAAGCAATTTTTGGGATATTCATTGGAAAGAACAGCCTACAAACTTTATGTGATTGATCAAAAGAAGATTATGGAAATCACAGATGTGACTTTTGATGATGACATGTATCCAGGCTTGGAATGCCTTGATGATAATGAAGTTGAAGCCCTTGCATTTGAAAACCTCAACATTAATAGTGATTATGATGGGGAAGATGATGTTGATGCACAACAAATGATAAATGAAGAGACTAATCAAAAGGAAAATCATGGAAGTGGAAGCTCATCTCAAACACCTAAATTTGATAGCACAAACTCATGGGAAGAAAGAGAAGAATGATCTAGTAGTCATACCAACAATGAAGAAAATGATGAAGGCACAAGTCAACAAACTCATACAAGGAAGTGGGATAGAAGTCACACTAGAGAAGCAATTATTAGTGACCCTACTGCTGGTGTGAGGACTAGAAGTGCAACTGCTAATGAGTGCCTACATGCATGTTTTCTGTCTCAAGTAGAGCCTAAGAAAATTGATGAAGCTCTACTGGATCCTGATTGGATATCTTCCATGCAGGAAGAGCTGAATCAGTTTGAAAGAAACAAAGTTTGGGAATTGGTTCCTGCACTAAAGAATAGAAGCATTATTGGAACAAAATGGGTGTTCAGGAACAAGATGGATGAAAATGGTATAGTCACCAGAAACAAAGCAAGGCTGGTTGCAAAAGGCTACTCACAAGAAGAAGGAATTGATTATGATGAAACTTTTGCTCCAATTGCAAGACTTGAAGCAATAATGATTTTTCTAGTATTTGCCACACACTCAAATTTCAAAGTGTATCAAATGGATGTCAAGAGTGCCTTTCTGAATGGTGAGCTAGAAGAAGAAGTTTATGTGCAACAGCCACCTGGCTTTGAAGATCCATAATTTCCAAATTTTGTGTATAAGTTACTCAAGGCTCTATATGGACTAAAACAAGCACCTAGAGCTTGGTATGACACACTGTCAGAATTCCTACTGAAGCATGGTTTTACTAGAGGTACCATAGATAAGACTCTCTTCTACAAGAAATATGGTGAGGATATGATCCTAGTTCAGATCTATGTGGATGATATCATCTTTGGTTATACAAATGAGAAGCTTTGCCAAAGATTCTCTAAGCTTTTACAAAGTGAATACAAAATGAGTATGATGGGAGAACTGAGTTACTTTCTTGGACTTCAAGTCAGTCAAAGAAGTGATGATATCTTTATCAGCCAAACTAAGTATGTCAAGGATTTATTGAAAAAGTTTGGTATGGTTGATTGTTCACCTACATCTACATATATGTCTACTGCAACAAAGTTGGATGAAGATAAAAAGGGCAAGAGTGTAGATATTTCAAGCTATAGAGGAATGATTGGTTCACTGCTTTACTTAACTGCTAGTAGACCATACATCATGTTTGCTACATATTTGTGTGCAAGATTTCAAGCCAATCCAAAAGAATCACATTTGATGGCTGTGAAAAGGATTTTCAGATATTTGAAGGGGACTCCAA